>NC_073241.2:107375000-107382500 GCF_029281585.2 Gorilla gorilla gorilla
AAAAAACATTTTATTCTCTCTTAAAATCCACAGGTGCCTTTCAGAATCTCCTCTCCCAGGACGGTCAGGAATGGGCTCTGGGATGATGTGTCTCTACGGCCATTCATAAGAAGCCCCAACAGGGACATAGCAGCAACTGAACAAATTGCTGCTAATGTCAAAAATAAAAGTGAAGTGCTCTCTTTGGCAGCACATATACTGAAATTGAAATGACACAGAGGAGATTAGCATGGCCCGTGTGCAAGGATGACATGCAAATTTGTGAAGCCTTCCATATAATATAATTTTGAATTTTATTTAAAAAGTGAAGAGACACACTTTCATGTAATTATTTGATTATATAATTTAGCTTGAATAAAATGGGTTAAATGAATTCATTAATTGCTATTTACTTACACATATACAGAGCCAATTCCTATGCCCATATGCAGAATCCTATCATGCAAAACAATGGTAGGCAGATAGCTTGTAAGTGTCAAAAATTATCAAGTTATATTTATGGTTAGCCCTATAGAGACAATTATTAGTAGGTTTTACTTTTGATAAAATCAATGTTTTTAATAGCAATTGTGTTCATGAAAAAGGCAGATATGGGAAAATTAAAATCTGCTAAGACAGTAATTTGGAAAACGTTATTTGTACTATCAAAACATTCTTAGGTTGACAAAACAGTAGATTCTGGCTTTGCTTTAAATGTGGAGCTTCCCTGATGCACTTAACCCATGCTTCATTTTACAAACTTCTTCAGAAACAGCATTATTACCAAAAAAAGGGTGCAAGTAACTGCTCAGAGATTGCAACTATGGTCAGAGAATGGAAAACTTCTGGAATCAGAAAACCATGAGTTTGAGCTCTGACTCTGCATGAGCTGCGTCTAATGGTACAAGCTGTTGTTCTCTCTGAGACTCGGTTTCTTTCCTCTAAATGGAGAGATGTGACACATCTGGTGAGTTGTTTTGAGAGTTCATTGAGGTAGTGCATGTGATCTTCATTTGCAATGTGCTATTCAATTAAAGTAACTATTTGCTATGGACTCATTCTGTCCCCCTAAAATTTAAATGTTGAAGCCCGATGTGGGATTTGGGGATGGAGCCTGTGGGGGGTGACTGGGGTTTGATGGGGGCATGATGAGATTAGAGCAGACACCCAAGGGTTTGCTCCATCTCTCTACAATGTGAGGACACAGTGAGGAGGCAGCCGTCCGCAAGCAAGGAAGAGAGCCCTCGCCAGAACCTGACCGTGCTAGCACCCTGATCTCAAACTTCCAGACTCCAAAAGGGTGAAGAAATACGTTTTCTGCTGTTTAAACTGGCTGGTCTGTGGGATTTTGTTATGGTAGCCTCGGCCAACTAACACATTATTGTAACATAGATCCCTAGTTCATTCTCAAACATCTACACCAAGAACTACACCATCTCAAACCAAGAACTACAATTGGGTGCAATGAACGCAGGATAGCTCTTGTCCACAAGGAACACAGAATCTAGGTGGAGAAACAGCAGAAAGGTAGATACTTATACAGAAACTAAATGCAATGATTAAAATATGTACAAAAAATTTATAGGCTGCCTGTAACTCAACTGTATTCCTAGAAGGCATTTTCCTAGAAGAGATATGGAAAAAAAAACTGAATTGAACCTCCTTAAAACAAGAGTGGGGATTACTTAAGAACATTACGTGATGGGCATAATCATGGGGTAAAATTGTATGATATAGGAAGTGTGAGGTCAGCAGCAGTTTGCCACTGGTTTTCATGATGGAAAAAAGAAAAAGAAACCAGAGACATAGGGAGTAGTCATATTGATTATGGGAAGTCATTGCCATGCTAAGCCAACAGGAAAATTTTCAGCAAGGGAATAATGGAGTCAGACTCATGTTTTCGGTAGATCACTCTGGTGGTTAGATGGAGAATGGATTTGCCAGGGGGCCTGGATGTAGAGAGAAAAGTGGGTAGAGGGTTTTAGTAGGTCTTCATTCATTCATTCATCCATTCCTTCATTTATTCGACAAATGTTTTTTGAGCACCCACCATGTTTCAGGTCTCTTCTTGACAATGGAAATACAGTCAATAAGACAAATGAGGTCTCTGTCCCATGGATCTCTGTGTTAGATGCTCTGTTCTGGGAAAGGTAGTCAGTGAGCAAGAAAATAAGTCCAATAATTTCAGTGAGTGATACGTGCTATGATCAAAAATAAAGTTGAATGAGAAAACTCAAAGTTGGGGTTTATTTTAGTAAGAAATTCATTTTGAAGAGTTGATATCCAAGCACAGAATTCAAGAATTATCTGGGAAACCTTAGAGTTAAAAAAAAATGTCCTTAGCAGAAGGAACAGCACATGTTTTGCATGGGAAGGCAGAAGAAGAGTGTGCTGGAGGAAAGGAAGTCAGGGAAGGACCAGGAGGGATTACCCAGAGGTAAAGTGGATCTATTGTTTCCCATAATCATGCAGTTGGTCTTTTTTGCATTGCTTAAACCATTCTGATTATTGTAATAGATAGGTACAGAAAATCACATAAAGCAAAAGTATAATCTGATAAATTATTATAAAGCATATACCTTTGTGGCCACTGCTCAAATCAAGACAGGGAATTTCACTGCCTCTCCCTCATACACCCTCAACCCCCTTAAAATTATTAATCACCATCTCTATTTTTAGAGTAGTCTTTTCTTGGTGTTTCTTTAGAGGGTTATCACTTAAAGAAGCATTTCTAAACAGTTTGTTTTAGTTTTGCTAGTTCTGGCTTTAAAATGGCGTTAATCTCTAAATATTCCATTTTCATCCCTTCCTTCCGTTACAATTTTTTGATGAATCCTGGTATTTCATGTTGATGGCATCCCATGGCAAGGTTTAATATCCCTCTTTTCCCTGTAGTTTCTGTGAAGCTGGTATTTAGAGAGAATTCATCAGATTCATGGTTTTTTGTTTCCTGCTTTTCCTTGTTTTGTTTTTTCTGCAAGACAAACGATGGTGGTATTTTCTTTCTTTCTTCCCGTGGCATTTCCTGTTAATGGTGCTTGATGCCTGTACCTAGGAGTTCACTGGGAGTTGGAAAATAATGATATTTTAACATTTTCTTTTTTCATTTATTGCTTTGAATATGACCATAAACAGGCATTTCTTTGCATCTGTTGTTTAGCTAACCAGTGATACTGTGCATACAGGAAAGGTATGATAAATGCTTGATTCTTAACTTTTCATTTACTAGTTTTCAAGGTAACCAATTGGTGACAATTAGTTTCCTATTGCTGTTATAGTAAATAACTACAAACCTATAATACAAACTTATTCTCTTGCAGTTTTGGAGGTGAGAAGTCTAAAACAGGTCCCTAGGGCTGGTTCCTTTGGAGGCTCTGGGGAGAAGCCAGTCTGTCTTTTCCAGCAGCTCAGTGCCTCCTGCACTCCCTGGCTCTTGGCTCCCTCCTCCATCCTCAAGGCCAGCAGCATAGAAGGTTCACTCCTCTCTCACCTCTACCTCTGTCCTCACTTCTTCCTTTGCATTCTCTGATCGTCCAGTATCTCTCTTAGAAAACCCCTTGTGAATACATCAGATCCATTCAGATAACCCAGGAAAATACCCCGTCTCAAGGTCCTTGACTTTGTCACATCAATAAAGTCCCTTTGGTTATATAAGGTAAAATATTTACAGGTTCTGGGAATTAGGATGTGGACATATTTAGGGGGGTCATTATTCTGCATACCACAGTGACCAATTATTTTTACTTAAATAGTATTTTGAACATATGAATTTAAACACATTTCATGGGTTTCAATTAACTGTAGTATCAGTTCAAATTGTCCTCCCATCATTGGCCGGCAGGATTGGTGGGATCCTGCACTTTTTTATCTGGCCGTCATAATCTGTCTTAGCTTCCTTATATCTATCTGGTATAACTACCTAGTTCCAAGAAACTCTGATTTCTTTTCATGAGAAATAGTATTTCAAAACTGTGATCTGTCCATTACTACTGTGTTAGTTATTTTTTTCCCTAGGCTTTACCAATTCAAATTTATCATAGAAATACCCTTTTTTATGTTATGGATGTATTTCCATACTTCCATATTAAGTGTTCTGGGTTTTGAGACACCTAATTAGAACTTTTTCATAATTACTTGTTTGCCTTTTTTCCACCCTACATGTATGACAGTTTCAAAATGGCAATACCAACTTAATCCACCTGGTATGATGTAGCACATACTCACCCAATTTTCCACCCATTTTATAGTTGTACTACGTCTACATTGTCAAAGCCGTAGCTGTCATGTTCTCTATTCTTTCTCCCTCTCATGTGGTCTCACTGCTATAGGTAGCTACATATTTAAGGTTCACACCAGCAGTAGTATTAATTCCTTTGGTAATGTGATGCTCATTATCCAATAGATTTTTCAGAGAGGAATTATGGAAGAAATATTCCTGAGTGTTTGTACATTGATTAGCATTTGTCTGTGATCCTCATATTCAAAAGCAAATTTAAGTGGATGATAATGCTGGGTTCACATTCTTTTTTCTTGGTTGTCTTAAGTATGGTTCTCCATTTGTTTTTGCAGCCTAAGTCTTGCTGCTAAGAATTTTGTGACAATTTTTTTCCCCATTACAATTTACTTGGTTTGGGGGCTTAGATTCACAGATGGTTTCTTTCGCTTTAACTAGACTATGTCTTGGTGTTGGGCATTCTCCATTAATATTTTCAAATAGATGATGTACTCTTTCAAAATTTACTTTCGGATATTTTTAAAATAAATAGTTTTTCAGGAGAGTTTTCTTGCTTAATAGATTTTAGTATTTGTTGCTTATTTGCTTTAATTTCTTTTTCTAAGGACTCCTATAATACATATGTTGGATCTTCTTTTCCCCTTTCTGTAATAATGGCACTTTTCTTTCTTTTATCCTTTTTGTCTCTTTCTTCATTGGTATCTGATTTTGCTCATTTTCATTCTCTATTCTTGAAAGACATCATTTATTCTGCTTATTTGCCCTTGTGTTCATTCTAGTTTAGCATTCAATTCTCAGCTGATACTTCTTTTCATTATAATTCTTTCAAGCTGTATCTCCTAAATTCTGCATTTTTTTTTACAAATCTAGTATATGTTATTTTTTCATAGCTTGCATTATTTTCTTAGTGTTTTATTTTAAAATAGCTGGCTATATTTTCATGAACATCTTTGGCACATTTTTCTGACATTATAGTTATTTATCAGTAGAAATGTTATTTTGTGTATTTTTAAAAATAATAACTTAGCATGGGATTTAACTCCAGCATTTTTTTCTTGTGCTTTTCTTGTGAAATTACTTTGCCTGAACTTTTAGAAAAGGTGTGGACCAGAATATCTTTTTTTTTTAACTTCAGGGAGTGTCCCATCTATTGTTGGCATGTGTCATTTGAAAATGTGGTCGTTGCTTTCTGAGAGCTCTTGGCTTTCCTCTCAAACTTTTCTCTAGACCTTTCCTTATGGTTTTTTTTTCTTTCATTTTTCTTGTCCCACTAAATGTATATCCTTGCCTAAACACTTAACGTTTTATACTAGAGCATAACGTTTTATACTAGAGGTTATTTGATTGGTAAGTTTTTAAAGTTCATAAAGTCTGACTCTCCTGGTTTCTACTAACCTTCCTGCAGGTCCTTCCACTCACCTTCTATTGCAGGGAGCAAACCTCTTCCCATTTCAGCTGTGGAGAAAATTGGCCTCTGTGATTCCCAGTGAATTTTTTTCAGCTCATGTGGCCTGTGGGATGCTCAGGCATGTCCTCTGCTTCCCCAGGCAGAGTCCAGGATCCCATGCTGATGTAGTGGTTGTGATTTTCCACACTCCTTTAGGCTGGAGTTTATAGAGTTACACTCCACTGAGCTTTAACATAGACAATGTTCACAGACCTTTGCTTTCACTATCTTGATGCTCCTGGTTGCTCTACTTGTTGTTTATTAATGGATTCAGGGAGATTAAAAAACTATGCTGCCTCAGCTGCCATTGGCTCAGAATACCAAAAAGGTATAAATTTTATTTTGTGAGGGATGGACTACCACTATAGTATTTTGAACAGAGAAATAAGATGATCTGGTTTCTATATTTACCTTATTCCCTTTTCTGTTGTGGGGAAAATCTGTGCCAGAGTGGGCATCCCAGGGCAGGAGCAGGAGACCAGCAGGGGCAGCTGCTGGCAGAGACAGGTCTCAACCCCATGGCAGGGAGGAACTGGATGTCTTAAATGCACTTCCTTCCTAGGGCACTTGCCACAGAAGCAGGGGGCCAGGAAGAGAGTGCAGGAGCCTGTGATGGGCCTGAGGTTTAAGGTATAAAAGCTGAGTGGGGGCCTGTGATGAACCTCTGATTTCGGGTGCATGAGTTGACTGGCGGATGCTGCCCTTTTGGAAGACAGGGACACTGTGGGGGAACTCATCCAGACAGGGGTGGGAATGGTTCTTTTAGAACACATTCTGTTTGAGGGGCACACTAAGAACCCAGGTGGATCTGTGGAACAGGAAGTTGGTCATTGGAGTTTGGAGCCCAGGTGAGAGGTCCTGGGCAATGACAGGGCAGCATCTTTCTTCTGAAGGAGGGAGCATACATGGGGGGAAGGGAGGCTGGGACCTGAGTGCCAAGCTTAGAAAATGCAAAAAAATCAGGCAAAAAAGGGCCTAAATGAACAGTCAGTGAGGTTGTAGAAAAACTATGGGTGCAGTTTTTTTTTTTTGATGGCCATGGGAAGATTGTATTTCAACTTATTCAGATAAGAGATGAGAGGGACTTGACCTACATTCGTGACAATGGGCACAGCAGGGCAGGGAGTGATTCAGAAGATAATTGGAAAGACAAATGGTAGAAATATGTAGCTGGCTGGATGTTAAGTGAGAGGGACTGGGAAGCCGAAGGTGCTTTCTCAGCATCCTGCATGGCCATGGGATGGAATGGCACCAGCTCCTGAGCCAGGCAGTAAGAGGAGAGAGGAAGTCCTAAGGTTCCTTGAAGCACAGGTAAGGGATCACCCATGTGCTTGCAAATGGACCTTTGGCTCCTACCAGTGAAGTTGGTAGCAGTGGAAGCATTAACTTGACTGAGTGAGTGCCTGTGTGTCCACATTGCTCTTGAAACCCTCCCCATATCTGATCTGGGCAACGGTAAAGAGCAAGTTCATTAGTGGTTGCTCAGTGCAGGGGAAGGGAAAGTGATTTAAAAAGCTGGAGGGAACTTTCTAGGGTGTTGAAAATGCGCTTTCCATTGTGATTTCCAAATGATTAAAACTGTCAAAACTCATTAAATCGAACACTTAATATAGGTTCATTTTATTGTATGCTAACTATAACTCAAAACTATTCACTATTCAACTGAAAGCAATGTTCTTGGTTATGAATATTACCATGTCAACAAAAACAGATGACTCACCCCTCAGTGTATATATTATGCGTGTATGATACAGTTTCCACGTGACAATATAGGATTATCCAACTATTCCCTCCACCTCAAGTGAAAATTCACTCATCTAGAATATATGCCCCCATAAAC
>NC_073241.2:107387500-107452500 GCF_029281585.2 Gorilla gorilla gorilla
TAAGCGTATTTGTTTACCAAATCTATGGTACACACATTTGAAAAGTGTGCAAGAAGGTGGAGTTTCCTAAGCAGTGTCCAGATTGGGAGTGGGTATTTCACCTGCAACCTGGCATAGAAAGGACCATGCTCAGTCCTGTTTTCAGCTAGAAGCCTGTGTCTGACCTTGGAGCGTCCTGGAGAGCTGGTACATCACACCGCGCTTGCTTACAATGCCTGCGAGACACCCAAGGCATACCACAGAGCTGGTACATCACACCGCACATGCTTACAATGCCTGCGAGGACACCCAAGGCAGACCACAGAGCTGGTACATCACACCGCGCCTGCTTACAATGCCTGCGAGGACACCCAAGGCAGACCACAGAGCTGATACATCACACCACATGCTTAAAATGCCTGCGAGGACACCCAAGGCAGACCACAGCGCAGGTCTCAAAACCACCATCCGGGCACCGAAAACCCTGAACTTACAATGCCAGATCTCTTACATCTCTTACGGAAGCCTGGCAGCATTGGCAACGCTATTTTCCTTCCTGTTGCAGTGATATGATTAGGGTATGCCTGGAGGGAATAATGGTTCCAAAAACATAGAAAGAACATTTGAAATAAAATAAGAATTCATATCAATAATAGATAAGGCTTATGCAAACCTGGGTTTAGAAACACTTGTGTATATTCGAAATGAGAGGTTAGACAGGAGTTTAGTGAAGTGTTTCTTTTATCTTGCCAGTTTCATTCCTTTTTTGTATACATAGTCACGTCTCAGTATCAGTCGGGGACTGGTTCCACGACATCTTGGATGTGGAAGTCCTTGATATAAAATTGTGTGGTATTTTTATACAAGCTATGCACACCTTCCTGTGTGCTTTAAGTCATCTCTAGATTACTTATCACACCTGATACAATGTAAATAGTGGTTGTGCTATATGGCTTAGGAAATAATGGCAGGGCAACGTCTGTACATGTTCGGTACAGGTGCAACCATCCTTTCCCTCCTGAATATTTTCTATTGCAGTTGGTGGAATCCACAAATGTGGAACCGATGGAAAAGGAAGGCCAATCATATCTAATCCAAAAATGTGAGCAGAGCTGCTACTTACCAATCTTAAAAAGGGGTGTGAACCCTTGATTTCCTACATACACATCCTACTTCTGGGATTAAAGTCCTACCAGAAGCAGGATTTTTAAAAAATATAAAAATCGATTGTTATTTAAAGATTGGCTATCTCCAGTGTTGTTTGGCTTTGAAACAGACATTTTCAGCTTCACCACTCTTTTTGTTCATGTCGTACATAATTGTGCGCGGAAACACACACACATTATTATATGCTTATTTATGTGTATAATATAATCTAAGGAGATCCAAATTTGTTTCTGGATTTGCATTTTGTAATTTATTTCATGAACAATTAGACACTGTAAAATGGGAGAATTTTTCCTTTTTATTATTTTCAAAAATATTTCTATGTAATGTTAGCTATGTTTTATAATCTGTTAATGAAACAAAGCATGTCTGTTTGTGTGTGTGTTGTGTGTGTTGTGTGTGTATTTGATTTTCAAGAACATATGCAAAATCTCCTCCTCAAGGAGACAGGGCTGAGAGAATTGAACCTTTCCTTTCCCTGTAAACTTCGTGAAACTGTGTATTGGTAGAAGACAGGACTTCCGTGATAGCATGTTGAAATGCTTTTGAAACTGTAAGCATGTAGTAAACTCTTATTGAAAGCATTTTATGTGTCAGGAATTGTGTTGACTTCTGAGAAAATAACAATATTTAAAAATCCATGGACATGACCTGAAGACCTCTTTGACTGATAGAGGGCAAGCTAGCAGTATTACATAGACAGAGTGAAAACGGGGCATCACCAGGCCATGAAACACGTGCAGAGAAGGGGGCGACTGGCTCTGTGTGCTGGGGCAGCAATGGCATTGGGGCATGGAGTGCAGGCTGGAAGGCGCTCTGAGGGCTGATGGGGCCAGCAGGACTCAGCAGGAGGAGACCTACCTGTCCTGTGCAACGTTCTCAACATGTGCTCAATCATAAGACAGAAAGGGATGGTTGGGGAACGAGACTGGCAGGTGAGAAGGACCCAGGTGAGTGTGCTGTAGACGGCGGTAGGGGGGCCGGCGGGGGGGTCTCTGGAGCCAGGCAGGCATGGTGACGGGAAGACTGCGGAATGACGGACCTCCCAGGCTCAACAGCCTGGTCCTAGCAAGGAGATGAATAAATGCACTTACCTCCTATAGCAGCCGATCATGCATTTTTATAATCATTATGATTATTAAAGATCTGGTAGGGCAGACTAGGAAACTTGGAATTTTATTCTTTAAGTGACCCTGCCACAAATCACCTGCTTTCTCGAAATGCACTTCACTGCAGGTGTCTGAGGAAGAGCGAGGGAAAGGCTGGGAAGTCACTAACTGACTCTATTCTAGGGAAACAACAAAACACACACAAATAAACGTGCAAATAACACATCTTTGTCTATATTTATTATGAAGGAATGTAGCCTTTTACATAAAAATAATAAAAGGGATGTTTACTTGTTGGAAGTCTTATTACTCTAGTTTATACCCTCTATTTTAACATAAGTTGTCTGTTATCTGTCTCTGTCTGTCTGTCCGTCTGTCTTTCTCTCTCTCTCTGTCTCTCTCTCTTTCTCTCTCTGTCTCTGTCCCTGTCGCGCGCGCTCTTTCTCTCTCTCTGGTTTTGTCTCCTATCTCTCTCTCTCCATCTCTCTCTCTCTCTCTCTCATTTTTCTTCTCTCTCACACACGAACAGAAAAACAAAACACAAACCTTCTTGGGCATGCCCATTGGGCATATCTTTGCAAACCTAATACTAACAATACTAATCTATTTATCCGAGAGTAGGAAAAGGAATAAATGTTACAATACATTAGAATTTCTGCTCTCTCAGTGTGTTTAACTGGGGACCAAATTAGTGAAAATCAGATGGAGTAAATTCAGTCCTCGAAAGGGTTATGCCAGGGCTTGGTAAAAAGGAGCACTGAGATGTTATTTGGAACAAACACAAGGTAGGAAATCCTAAAGTAAGGAGAGAGAGCGTAGCTATTATACTCTCTTTTACTTAGAATATGACAGAAAGAGGATAGGCATTTATTGCATGGCCACTGAATGCTAGGCGTCGTACCTTGTGTAGACATGTGTTATCACATATTTTAAGAATATTTCTTAATCTTCTTAAGCCTCAATGTGGTGGATATTGTCATCCTATCTTACAGTCAGGGAAAGATTTTTAGAAGAACCAAGACACAGGTAGCTAATAAGTAGCCCATGGACTTGGTATTCCACCCACGTCCTTCTCTAAATGCTGCGGTGGCACAGTCCTCATCAAAGGTGAGTTAGGAGTGAATGTAAAGATGGGTTAAGAATAGGGCCCCTGATTCAGACACAGCCGGACTTCAAATCCATTCACAAGCCCTAATACCTTGGTATAGTCACTTATGCTCTCAAATGTTCACTTTCTTCAGGTTTAAAACACAATAAATTTATTTTAGGGATTAAATAAATACGCATGGAAAACTTGCAATTTAATGTCCAATGGGGAAAATAATATTATTAAGACAAATACTTTATGTTTAGAATCACTTGGTTATCATTATTATTAGCTACTTTTTGTGGACATTTCATTTCTGCTGCAATACAAGCAGCATTTTACAGCACTGGCCTCTGAGGTTTATGATTTAAGTCCTGTTTCCAGGGAAAGGGCAGTAAAGAGACTTTAGTTGGCTCAAGAATCCAGTAAAACGTGTGCCTGTTCCTACAGTTTTCTAGCATGCTATGAGAAATCTCAGATTTGTTTCCATTTGAAGATTTCTGGATTTAATATTGGCATGAATTTCTATTTTTCTATGTGTCCTGGTGATGTCTAGTGCAGTTCTTTTAGGGCAAAGAGGCAAAGGAAAATAACAAGGAGCAGACATAACATATGTAACGCTCTGGCTAAAATATCAACAGGAGTTAAAGCCTTCAGCAAGGAAGATATTTAGCAAATTGATAATTTAGACTTCCATGTATCTTTTGGTATCTAATTTTTTTCTTTAAAAAAATGATGATTCAAAACCAATGCTTGAAGTAAGGTCAGTAAAAGTTTACATTAACACCTGTGTCTGACTTCCTATGCATATTGCATTTAAAAGCAAAAACTAGGTTTAAGGCACGCTTCTGTACTTTTGTAACTGGAAATAGGGTCAGACCTTCATAAGTGGTTCCTCCTGCTCACTGTGAAAGGTAAAGGTCATCTTGACCCCTCAAAGCCTGGCTGTGCTGCACTTGAGATACGGTTGACAGTCGCCTCTCATGGCACATGATCTATGTCTCTATTCATCCCACTTCAACCCCTGCGTTACTTGTTACGGAATTCACCCCAGATGGTGCAAATGAAGATCATTTAATAAAGGAACCATTCTGGATGCTGTGGACCCCAGAAACAGCAAGTGGGTCCCCCTCACTCAGCTGAAGGAGCAAGGGGAGGAGATGATGCCACTGCAGACTGGGAAGTGGGGCCACTTGGCGAGAACCACAGTTGTGGAGGGGCCCAGCTGTGTCCCAAGAGGTGAAGCTCCGTCTCCTTTTGCCCTTTGGTCTCCTACCAGAGCCCTCCACAGACCGGACTCAACCGGAAGACAGTGACAAAGGGGCCAGGGGAGGCGGGTGCGCACAGCGGGCAGGTTCAGCCTCCAGGGCTCCAAGCAGGGAGAGCAACGGAGCCAGGCAGGCCATGGAGAAGAACTGCAAAAAAGGTGATCAGTAACCATTCGGCGATGTCCCCACTGCGTGGTGCAGAACTCAGCACAGATTAGACCCCAGATAAGAATTTGTTGAATGACTGAATGAATAAATGCTTGTTGGGAATCCCCCCCCAAAAAAAAGAAAAGAAAAGAAATTACAACATTGCGGCCAAATAAATACTAAGAAAAGTGTTATACAAAAATCCAATAGCAGATCCTTTCTAGTGCATGTCCAGCGATACAGAATAGGACGGACAGGAGAGGGGTGAACTGGGACCACTGGCCGCAATCCCCGCCTGTGCCTGAAGAAGATGCAACAGCACAAGTTCCTGTGACCTCAGGCACCTCATATGTAAAGTGATGACGACAATGGAACCCCCACCTGGCAGGGCTTCTGTTAGTCATAGGAATGGTGGAGGCGATGAAGAAAGTGCCTGAAATTCTAGCCTGTGTTTGCTAAGTGCTGTTAATCTCACAGTGATCATGGATCATGCATCAGGGAAGGATGCTCGCCGAAGAGCTTTGCTGGTCTTCTGGTAAGGAAGGAAGTTACTCCAGGGAGAACATGCCCCCTCTCTTGTTCATCCAGCTCTTAGCTCCCTCACCTCACGACCCCTGGAGAGAAAGGTAACTGCATCAGTCATCCCAGAGGACAGGTTTCTGAGATGTTATCTGGGAAAATAGACCTGCCATTTAACTCTATGTAATTTAAATCAAATTGGATATAATGGTTCTTGGTGATGAAGTTTGAAACCTGAAATTTGAAATGAAATATTACCAGCTTTTTGGACATGCCGTCCCAGGCTCTTTGCAGGTTTGAGCGGTCGTAGATTGAAGGACATGGGCATGGGGCCAGCACAGTTCCTTGCACACAGTGCTCGGTAAGTGACTTTGAGTGCCTGACACCAGGACAATTGGAACCTGAAACCCATGGTGTTTTCATGCTAATATCATGACACAGCGGCCTGACGTGCACGTGCAATATCACTGCATATGTGCCCGGGAAGTATGGCTTTCCAGATGTGTTTTCATATCACTTCCAAAACTCATTTTAAATTTGTGTCTTATGCGGGGGCCTGAGGGGTTGGGAAGGCAGATGGAGCTTGGGGTAATTGGCAGTGAGGGAGAGGAGAGCAGGAGTGGGGGTGGCCCAGCCAATGCCCTTGCCTCCCACAAAGCTGTGCGGGAGGAACCCTCGCAGCCAAGGGCACCAACAGCTCCTCCAGCTGGTCCTCTGTGCAGATTCCCCACACGGAGTGAGAATTTGGGGTTGCGACACACGAAGCTGTCTATATGCCTGCCTGGACCCAACTCTACACATTGTAGGACAAGTCTGAAAAGAGGACTAATTATTTATTTACAGCAAATATCAACCAGTGTATGATTTTCATTCCTTGGTACTTCCACCCGGGTGTTGACTCATGTTACAAGCTTAGAGTCGCGGTAATGACAAATAAATGTGAGCAGCTTCAGATCGTGGTTAAAACTGATGCACATATTCATGCATCCGTGCATTCATTTTCAGCAAACAAGAAGAGCCTCCTGTCTGCGGAGCGCTGCTCTGGGGAGTGGGGCACACCAGGAAAGGAGACAGCCTCCAAGAGAAGATGCTGGAATGAGTCTAGGACCTTGTGAGTCAGGACAGAGGCACAGGAAGCAGCCACACATCAGAATGCGGGGAGGAGGGCAAGAGGGTCACTCTGGCTACAGCATTGCAGAGACGTGTAAGACAGAGAGGAAATGGGGAGGTAGGCAGAGACCGTATCGCCGAAGGTTTTGTGAGCTGTGTATTAAAAAGCATGGTCTCAATCAGACAAGGGTCAGGCAGGGACTTCTCAACCCTCCTCACAGCGGAATCACCTGTGGACCTTTAGTGACTATCGTTTCGTGGTGACATATTTTGCTTGATGCCAAGGTACTCGTAGGTGCTTAAGGAATGGCTCCTGAGTCATGAAGCTCATAAACCATTCTTTAACTTATATCAGTCAAGGAAGAATTAACTAATAAAGTGGTTTCAGAGATTATCAGAAAATATTAATATAATTCCAATTGATGAATTCAACAGGAAATGTGAATATCAGAACAGTCTCTTTCTATCTTCTTGCTCTAGCAAGCAGCATTTAAAGTTGAGTGTTAATTGTTTGGCTTAAAAGTGTAATTTATTTTTCACTGCTGAGTTAGCAATACTTAGGCATATTATGCATGCTTAAGAGAGCAGCTTAGTTAAGCTTTAGTGCATGATTCTTAGAAGGTTGTGTTTGAAACTGAATGTGAACGCACAAGTGGGCCAACCTGTGACACAGACAGGAGGTGTCATTGCATAAATTGAGCATCTGCTTCATGCATTGCTGCAACTAGTGAGTTTTATTCATAAAATATTTACACACTATGTTCATAGCTGTTATTGCTCTGTGCCAAGTGAATGAATTTTCTATCTGAAGAAGCAAATGAGTTTCCAACTTGTTAAACTTAACCCCCAATGTCCATATGTTCAATTTTTTTTTCATATTCAGGAGAATCGTTCATGAATATGAAGTAAGCAGTGTTTATTTTTCATGGCTGTGATCCCAGAATCAATGTGACTATAAGGGAAAAAGGAGACTGGTTAAGAATATATTTATTAATTTTTGGTAGAAGTAATAGAGCAAGTATTAGAGGAAAAGTTCTCAACATTTGGCCCAAGACACTCGTGAATATCTGGGGTTCCTTTAAAGGCTTGCAGGGAGTCCATGAATCCCTGGAAATTTGTACTCATTGTGCATTATACTGCTTAAGCACATTTCAAAAATTCTAGAAGGCTAAATATATAATAAATTTAAAGGCAGTGAAGAACCACTTAACGCACTTAACTCTTTGGTTAGAAATTATATAAAGCTAAGAAATAGAGAGGAGCAAACCAATAATCCAAGTGCTATTGTTGAAATATGATGCCTCCAAAATTCAGACATTGCCATTGTGATAGGATTCAGAGACGTGGCCTTTGAGAGGTGATTGTGCCATGAAGTCTCCTCCTTCATGACCAGGATTAAGGCCCTTCAAAGAGGCCTCATGCCCTGTTAGGCTCACTTGCCTTCTGCCTTCTGCCAGGTGAGGACTCGGCAAGGGGTCCTCCCCAGACACCAGGTGAGGGTGCCTGGATCTTGGACTTCCCAGCCTCCAGAACTGCTCTTTATTAATTTCCCAGTCTCAGGTATTCTGTTAGAGCAGCATAGACAAAGGCAGAAACTGACACCAGAGGAATGGGATATCCCTCTAACAAAAATCTAAAAATGTGGAAGCAGCTTTGGAACTGGGTAACAGGGGGAGGCTAGAACAGTTTTGCAGTAAATGCTGGAAAAACCTATATTGCTGTGAACATAAAGTCGATTGTAATGCTGGCTCAGAAAAAGGAGACAGTGGCCGGGCACAGTGGTCATGCCTGCAATCCCAGCACTTTGGGAGGTCGAGGTGGGTGGATCACCTGAGGTCAGGAGTTCAAGACCAGCCTGGCCAACATGATGAAGCCCCGTCTCTACTAAAAATTCAAAAATTAGCCAGGTCTGGTGCTGTGTGCCTGTAGTCCCAGCTACTGGGGAGGCTAAGGCAGGAGAATCACTCCAACCTGGGAGGCGGAGGTTGCAGTGAGCCAACATCACACCACCACACTCCAGGCTGGGCAACAGAGTGAGACTTTGTCTCAAAAGAAGGAGGAGGAGGAGGAGGAGGAGGGAACTGTAGGGAAGGTCTGTTTCCTCCTAGAGACTACTTACCAGAATGTTGGCAGAAATAGGATAGAAAAAGCCATTCTGATGAGGTCTCAGACAGAAATGAAGAATACATTATTGGCCACTGGGGGAAAATCCATCCTTCTTTCAAAGTGGCAGATAACTTGGCTGAGTTATGTCTGTGTCCTAGGTCTCTTTGGAAAGCAGAAAGTAAGAGTGATGAACTGGGATGTTTGGCAGAAGGAATCCCTGGGCAGCATTTGGGATGCTGCGTGGCTTCTCTAAACCGATTATAGTGAAATACATAAATTGCAAGAAGAGGGAAGCTATGCAAAGATGACATCTGTAATTTTTTTTAAAGCAGAATTTAAAGGTTTGGAAAATCTGTTCTTTATAAATTACCCAGTCTCTGATATTTTGTTGCCACAGCACAAAGGGACTAAGACTCTGAGAAGAGCAGTGAGCCCTCGAAGCAACTCCAGCATCATTTCTCATGGGATCCTCCATGCTCTTCAAGTGACTCAACAATTGTTGGGAATCCAGCCACGTTTTAGGTCTGGCAGGCACACACAGATTTCTGACTATGAATGATCACAGCACTGTTATAGTTGTAGGAAAATTAGAATAAATTTTAATGTCCCTCCATAGGGGGTAGCAAATAAATGATGATGCTCTAATAAGAGTGAGGTAGCTCTGCTTATCCATATGGAAAGCTCCCCGATCCACACTGATCATTTAGAAAAGAAACTCGAAAGCTCTGTGTATAATTTCATTTTTGCAAACATAAGCAAGTGAGATATTTGAATTTATATCATTTTTATATTAAAATTATGGAAGGATGCGGATTCAAACATGATAAAGTTATTTACTAGGGAGGAGAGCTGAATTTGTCTTAGGAGGTGATTTTCAGGTTTGGCTTTATAAATTTTAGATTTTACAGTAAGCCTGGATTCAGTTACTAGTATTGTGACCTAGAAACAAAAATGAGAAAAGAAAAGCATGGCCAACATGATGGTGAATACCAGGAATCGCAGCCTTTCAGAGGCCAAGGTGGAAGAATTGCTTGAGGCTGGGAGTTTGAGAGCAGGCTGGGCAACAGAGTGAGACCCCATCTCTACAACAAAAAGAGGAGGAAAAAATTAGCCAGGTATGGTGGTGCACGCTTGTCGTACTAGCTGCTTGGAGACTAAGACAAGAGGATTGCTTGAGCCCAAGAGTTTTAGGCTGCAGAGAGCCATGTTTGCATCACAGCACTTGAACCTGGGTGACAGAGTGAGACCCCATCCCTAAAAAGCAGAAGGCAAAGAAAGACGATTCTAGTCACAGAAAACTGAAGATTATTCGAGTTTGAATTTTTGTACTGTGAGACTATGTAAAATGATGTTTCTCTGTAGCTATGGAAACTTGTGAAAGCTACTCAGCTGTCCCTACTAAGGAAGCTGGGTGGAGACTACTGCACTTGGTTAGGGAAACCCAAACATGGTGGCATGAGGCAGAAGCCTGTTCTTCTGTCAATCAGTCATTGAAGGAAGGGCAGCAGGATATTCCTTTTTAAGCTACCTGGGAGCCCAGGCTGCAGTCAGCTCCACCAGTCTCGTGCAGCGTCCACCTCTGGTTAAAGCAGCTGTGCGTGGCCTTGACTCTTCCCAGCAGCAGGTGTGTCTATGAGAAGACCTCATAGTTCCTACATCACTTCAGCTCCCTTCTTGTTGGCCCTGTATGGCCACTAGTAGCCATATTAGCCATCTTCCAGCCACCCTGAGGGAGAGAGAAGGTCGCCGTGTGCTCAGCTCAGGGAAGCTGCTCTTCTCCTTAGCCAGGGCTACCATGGCAAAGCACCACAGCCGGTGTGGCTTCAGCAGCACGCATTTAATTCCTCATAATTCTGGAGCATGAAAGTCCAAGATCCAGGTGCCGTCAGGATTGGTGTCTGGTGAGGCCTCTCTCCTTGGCTTGTAGATACCGTCTTCTCCCTGTGTTCTCACATGGCTGTCCTCTGTGTGTGTCTGTGTCCTAATCTCTTCTTATAAGGACACCAGTCCTGTTGAATTAGGGCCCAACATAACAACCTCATGTTACCATAATCATCTCTTTGAAGGCCCTGTCTTCAAAGATGGCCGCATTCTGAGGTCCTGAAGGTTAAGACTTTTGGAGATGAATTTGATGGAACGCAATTCAGCCAATAACAGCATTACTTTAAGAAAGCCGAGGGAACCAGAAGACTGCGGGTCTTTTTCCCCATGGCTGTGAAGATGTGAGGAGTCCCCCACA
The DNA here is from genome assembly GCF_029281585.2 of Gorilla gorilla gorilla. Lineage (NCBI taxonomy): Eukaryota > Metazoa > Chordata > Mammalia > Primates > Hominidae > Gorilla > Gorilla gorilla. The sequence continues at coordinate 107,398,232 of NC_073241.2, forward strand.
CCTTCCTTTTCTCCTCCTCTGCCCCCACACCAGCCTGTGAGGGGAGAGCAGGATGCTGATGTGAACAACAAGGAAGGACACACAGAAAGCTCCCGTAGGTGCCTCAGCCCTTTTGTGGTCTGCAAGTCTGGTTCCATCCAGTCCTGCTCAGGGCTATTTCCTCTACCAGTAACTTCTGCTGCCTTCCTCAATTGTAGGTGGGTTGGACTAGTCGGAGAAACCCAGGTAATAAAGTGAAGAATGCCTCACAAATCCTCCTGTGAGCCTCACGGCCTGTACCCCTCCAGGACACCAGGGAGCTTCTCCTGGGATGGCACATGGCTTGTGCTGGAATTGCCTCTGGGAGGCTCTGCCCACTCAGCCCCAGACCCTCAGCAGAACAGCATGGTGGGTCCCCCCATTCTCTCCCTTACCCGGATAAACTGTCGGCCTTTTCAGGCCCAGAAAACCCCTCTGGTTACTTGTGCTTGTTCATAATGCCTGCTTTTCATAGCTTACTAACTGTTGTCACTCAAACGTCAAATATATATATATATATATTTGAAATATATATATATATTTGAAATATATATATATTTGAAATATATATATATATTTGAAATATATATATACATATTTCTATATATATACATATTTCTATATATATACATATTTCTATATATAATGTTGGAGACTCAGTCTTGGGTGGGCGTATTCTAAAATAGAGACTTGGCTCCCTGGTTTTTCCTTGTTGTACACTGGGGATATCCACTGCCTCAATTTGGTTTCCAGGTGGTAACCTCAAGCCCATGCAAGGTATGGTCAGAGAGGATGGTCAGGAGACAGAGCCTTGGTGGGTTGACTCATGGGGACTTCAGTCTTAGTTGCATGCCAACCCTTAGCAAGTCCGCTCCTGATCAATCCCCTATTATTTTTTCATATCTGATGCATGAGTACATCGACGTTCACAAAGCTTGAGTAAACCTCACCAGGTTGAGTCCTGGAGGATGTAAGTCCTGCTGTTTTAGGTTCTGAGGCATCGGGGCTTTCCTCCCGCATCAGGCATTCCTCAATTGTCACTGCCCCTTTTCAGTGGATCATTACCTCTTGGCTAAATCAGACCTGAAAGGCATTCTCAATTTCTCCCCTTCTTTCTACAACAAGTCAGTCACCAATTCCTGTCCAGTTCGTCTCATGCACATTCCCCAGCCTGTTCCTGCTTTATTCCTCCTAAATCTCGGGTCCTCGTCATTTCTCACTCAGATTTTATGAGGGTGATGATTTCAATCAGCCTCCATATGCTCCTGTTTCACCCATTTCAACGTATTCTCCAGGCAGATTTTTATAAAATGTAAATTTGATCACATCTCTCCTCTTTAAAATCCTTCCACTGCTTTTTCAACAGCCACATTGCAGTGAATTATTTTATTTTTCAATCTTTCAGGAAATTGCTATCAGTTTGAAAGATTGGATAACATTCATCTGGGTATTGCCTGAAACCATATCCTTAGTATATAGTACACACTTGCTAAGTATATTTGAACAGTTTTTCTAAAATAAATTTTAAAATATAATTAATACTATTTATATGGTGTCCTTCTCTCCACCCTTGATTTTTGTCAAACCACACCACTAGAAAGCTGCACCTCTACTGCACGGATCTTCCAAAACCAGATTTGATCTCCACTCTGCTTCTGCTAAGAAACATTCAGTAGCTTGTCACTGCCCAAAGCCCAGGATCTCAGCTGGGCCTGCAGCCTGGTAAGAATCAATCTTTAAGGTCCTTGACAAAGAACATGAGACTATCAAGTACTCAATATGACAGGGAATTCATGTTTCATGTTAAAATTAGAGTTAATTCCATTTATTCAGGAAATATATCACCATTCTAGAAAGCTAACTTGCAATGAAGATACAGGTGCAAACCATAGCACAGGAATCCGGGCTTGGGAGCCATTTCTCACTCTTGGGAGTCTGTGCATTGGAAGTCAGTTTCACATGTCTTGATGAAGAAAAATGTTGAGGGCTATGGGCATAAAAAGCAGCTCCTTTGCACAAGACATGCTTGTCTTTCCTCCTTGCATTTGGAAGAGACACCTCACCCTTCTTTGTCCAGAATATTCTATTCATCTTGCTCGTCCCAATTCAGAAACTACCTCTGTGAGGCTGTTCTCATTTCACTCAAGCAAAATCACTCACTTATTCCTGATTTCTTTCTGTTCCTATAGTATGAAGTTTTTTTCTCTGTATTTGTTCAGAACACATCTCTCTCCACAAAATCATGTGTTTTAAACAATTATGAGTAGAATATTTTTCATCATCTTATTATTTATTGTATCTCTTCATACAAGTTGAATAATGTGTAATGAATACATTTTAAAATGCTTTTTGTCTTCAAGGAATATGAAATTTGGCAAGGAAAATAAAACTTATGATCTGTAAAACGGGGTGATAGTTTTATTTCAATAATTAAGTGAAAAATCGAATACACCTAAAAGAGAATGCATTGGTTTGATTGCCCTTAGATCTAGCTTTATTGGATATATTAATAACCCACAGAAAGAAATTATGTCGCCCTACTTGGTGGTGCAGTTAGCCATAAGTGTAAGGAAAGGTAGAGGCGCAGGCGTGAAGAGTGTGTGACTCCTAAGGAGAGAGGGTGTCACCCATTGCACTCTGCAGATTTCCAGTCCTCAAGGTGGACATTGTTCTCTGTATAAAGTAATGTATTGGCATTCTGGTGACAATCTCAGGTCCATGTGCATCTTAGTTGGTGTCTGTTGTCAGAATCTAACTGATTAAGTCAAGACACTGGCTGGAGTATGTCTTAGGTCTTCACATCAGAAAAACTTAAATTCCAGCTGTGTCCCCAGAACCTCAATGCTTCCCAACAAGGTCTCAGTGGCCACCCTGGGGAAAAGAGGAAGGTGGGGGAGGGGCCCACAGATAATTCCCCAGGTGGGTCTAGATCATTGCCAGAGAAGTTTGCTTTTGTGTGTTGTTTTGTTAATGTAAGTTTCCATATAGAGTAGCTGCTGGCCATATCAGCAAAACAGATTCATTTACACAGAAGTGCACTGGGTAAATGTCACCCCTTGCTCCAGCAATTTCTCGGAGCAGGGAGGGAAGTTTTCACTGCCAAAAACTTTCAGAAAGTCTTTTCTTTACATTATTCCACGGTTTATTTTAAAGTTTTATTCCACACTAACAATTTCTATGATCAAATATAAACTTGAATAATACAACCGACAACAGGTGCAAAAACTGCTATAAATTTTCAGAAGACAAAGGTTGCTACTGACTGAGTGATTAGAAGAGGAAATGAAGCAGCATTTAAAGTGGTTTTAATGGATAGCTGGGCTTTGAACAGCTGAATGTAGGAATAGATTTAAGCAGAAGGAATGAAAATGTTGACTGATGACTCAGACATCAGGCTCTGGAGTGAGACTGCAAGCATGTTAATTATCATTTTTAGTACTGACCTTGTAAACTTAGTGAATTACACAATCTTTCTAGGCCTCAATGTATTACTCCCTTCAATGGGAATATTTATAATAACCTCATAGAGCTGTGGGGGTATTAGGATGAAAAAATTACTTGAATTTTATTCAGTATCTAATTATAAATCTTGGGAAATTTTTTTAATGAATGATACAGCAAAGGAAAACTTGGCAAGACACATACATGCACAAACAACACACTCAGACACATCTAAACACTAAAGTTTTTTCACCTCAATTTTTACAGAAAATATTAGCTAAAATATATATAAAATAATGCCAAAGGCCACATACTCTAAGCATCCTTCCATCAGCATTTTGTGCATTTATACATACCAGCTCTAATGTGTACTTAGACAATAGAAGGGGGGGGGTCAGCACAAAAGCTCAATGCAGCCAAGAAGCTCCGCCAATGAAGTAATGTGCTAGACGTGGAGGTGTAGACATAGTGTGATGAAAGCCTGCAGACTCTGGAGTGTAGACATGTATCCTTCCTTCCCAAAGCACGCTGCAAAACTGCATGTGATTCTCGAAATACTAAAGCTAATGCTGGAGACTTCAGCCCCCAGTAGTGACAAAGTAGATTCTATCAGATTAACTCCCCTGACAATTACAAGTATAAACTCTGGACAAATATTAAAAAATAAATTTTTGACGGCACTGAAGAATTTCCAAAACCAGCAATAACTGAAAATAATTTTTGCGATGACAAAGGAGAACGACAGAAAAGTGACTCAAATTTTCCTCTCTTTTCCCATGAAGGCACTTCCCAGCTTTTTCAGGTCATGAGGGAGAGAGATCAGGCAGAAGGCAGCATCCCATCAGGGCCTAGAAGTTAGTTGTATTTGGGGAATGTCAGAAAATTGAAAGGAAGAATTCCAGAAAAAAAGGAGAGCTACAGACAGGCCAGCCTCAAAATCTGGGTGGAAATGTTCCTCAAATTACTGCTGACTCCTTAACTGTACATGCCAGGGGTAAAACTTTAAGGATCTCATGTTAAAAACATTAGCTGGAAGACTCACAGTTCTGAGGACAGATCTTTCAGGAGCTCCCCAACACTGGGAGTCAGCGGTGAGTGCTTGCCAACTCATGTAAACACGCTAAACACTTTCAGCTTCCCATCAGGCTGCAAAGAGAGTTATGCCTTACGTGTAAGGAACATGCTCTGGGACCAAGATCTATGTGTCAGCACTAAGGGCCAAACCGAAACAGACCTACTCAAACAAACTGCGAAGCACATCCATTCGCAAAATGTCAGTGATCCACTGGTAATTCAATTCACTGCTAGAAAATCAACTCAACAATTTTTAGAGAAAGACAACAGAACCCAGAATACCTACACTGTATCATTAACAATGTCCAGTACACAGTAAAAAAAAATAAAAAAATAAAAAAAAGTAAAAAATACTACACAGCCAAGTAAATAGTAACGTGAAATTCAAGGGAAAAACAACCAATACTAACAGAACTACAAGTTACCCAGATTTTGGGATTAGCAGACAACAACTTTAAAATAATTCTATGTATCTTGAAGAATCTATATGATAAATGGATAAAATAGATAAGATAGTTGTAATGATGAAGAATTTCAAGAGAGCTATGGAAGCTGTAAAAAGTAGAAATCAAAAGGGAAATTCCCTATATTTAAAATACAACACATAAGATAAAAATATTTTTAGATGAGGGGGACAGAATATATAACACAGTAGAATTTAAAAAATCAGTGAACTTGAAGACAGATCAGTAAAAATAATTCAATCTAGTCACAGGTAGAAAAACAAAGCAAAATAAACAAACCACAACAAAAACCCAGAGCCTAATGACCAGTGAGCCACTATCAGGTAGGCAAACATAAAAGTAATTTGAGCTCTAGAAGAAAAGAAAAGAAAGAGAGAATAGGTCAGAAAACCTATATGTATTTGAATGAATATTGGACAAAATGTTCTTACTTTAACCAAAAACATCAACTCACATATCCAGAAAACCACAAACACAACAACAAAAGCCACACGTAAGCACATCGTGGTCAAATTGCTATGATAAAACTGTCAGTGATAAAAGGAAAATCTTAAAAGTAGCCAGAGGGGAAAAAAAAATAACAAAATAGTTTTCCCATTAGACACAATTTAAACCAGACAATGGAGCTGAACCTCTTTCAGATACTGAAAAAAAAATTGCCAACATAGAATATTATATCTATTAAATATATCTCTCAAGAATTGATACAAAATAAAGATATTTTGAAATAAAGCCATAGAAAATGTGTTGCCCATGGACACAGGAAGGGGAACATCACACTCCGGGGACTGTTGTGGGGTGGGGGGAGGGGGGAGGGATAGCATTAGGAGATATACCTAATGCTAAATGACGAGTTAACGGGTGCAGCACACCAACATGGCACATGTATACATATGTAACAAACCTGAACATTGTGCACATGTACCCCAAAACTTAAAGTATAATAATAATAAAAATGAAAAAAAAAAAGAAAATGTGTTGCCAGCAGTCCTGCAGTGTAAGAAATGCTAAAGAAAATTCTCCCCACGGAGTCAAAATGACGTTGTGGTGAAATAAGGAGCTACAGGAATGAATGCAGATAAGTGGATATTGTAAACATGTGGAAATATTTTCTTAATTATTTCCTGTGTTTTAAAAAGTATTAAAGGAATATACACATAGCATTTAAATATGTTAACCTCTTTTTAGGCCAGACTTGGTGGCACATGCCTGTAATTCCAGAGCTTGGGGATTACAGGCATATAAGCAGGAGGATTGGTTGAGGCTAGGAGTTTGAAATCAGCCTGGACAACATAGTGAAACTCCATCTCCACAAAAAGTTAAAAAAATTAACCGCGTCTGGCGGCACACGCCTGTAGTCCCAGCTACTCGGTCAAGCTGAGGAGGCAGGATCACTGTGCTCTGGAGGCCGAGGCTTCTGTGAGTCGTGATTGTGCCACTGCACTCAGCATGAATGATAGAGCAAGGTCTTGTCTCAAAATTAAAAAAATAAAAATAGGCCGGGCGCGGTGGCTCACGCGTGTAATCCCAGCACTTTGGGAGGCCGAGGCGGGCGGGTCATGAGGTCAGGAGATAGAAACCAACCTGGCTAACACGGTGAAACCCCGTCTCTACTAAAAATACAAAAAAATTAGCTGGGCATGGTGGCAGGTGCCTGTAGTCCCAGCTACTCAAGAGGCTGAGGCAGGAGAATGGCGTGAACCCGGGAGGCGGAGCGCCACTGCACTCCAGCCTGGGCGACAGAGCGAGACTCCGTCTCAAAAATAAATAAAAAAAAATAAAATAAATATTTTACAGTATTTGTTGCTTTAAAAAATTGTTTAAATGTAAAATGTTTAAAATGAACAAAAACAAAAACAATGTAGTTAGAGCTTTATAACAAATGTAAAAGTTAAATATAGGACAATATTCATACAATAATTTGCAGTTGTAGGATTCTTACATTAAACATTCAGTGGCATAATGTTAACTTACTGTCGACCATGATAAATTAAGGTTCTTCTGAGAGAAAAGAAAGCAAAAAAAAAAAAAAAAAAAGCATAGTTCAAAGCATAGTTAATAAAAGAGACTAAACGCAGCATTTGAAGTTACTTGATTAACCAAAAAATAGCAGGAGAAAATGAGAAAGACAAGGGGCAGAGGGGAAAAAGAGAACAAATATCAAGTCTTTATAAACTTAAGTTGTTACATTTATATATCAATAGTTACATTAAATGTTAATGGACTTGACACTGGACACTGCCACTGAAAGAAAGAGATTTTCAGAATGACTGAAAAAACAAAGTCTACTATGTAGTATTTATTAGAGGCATATTTTAAATGTAAAGACACAAAAAATGTGAAGGCTAAAAATATGGAAAACATTATCACACAAACACTAAATATAATCAACCTAGTATAGCTATATTAGTATCCAGGAAAAGAGAAGTTCAGGATAAAGAAGTTCATTATATGAATAGAAAAGGTAAATACATCAAGAAGATATAATAATATAATATTAAGCCGGACATGTTGGCTCATGCCTGTAATCCCAGCACCTTGGGAGGCCGAGGCAGGCGGATCACAAGGTCAGGAGATCGAAACCATCCTGGTTAATACGGTGAAACCCCATCTCTACTAAAAATAGAAAAAAATTAGCCAGGCGTGGTTGCAGGTGCCTGTAGTCCCAGATACTTGGGAGGCTGAGGCAGGAGAATGACGTGAACCCGGGAGGTGAAGCTTGCAGTGAGCCGAGGTCGTGCCACTGCACTCCAGCCCGGGCAACACAATGAGACTCTGTCTCAAAAAAAAAAAATAAATTAAAAACATAATAATAATATAATATTAGAGGTTCAAAATATTTGAAGCACAATAGAACTAAAGAGAGAAACTGACAAATTCTTTCATAGTTGGACATTATAGCATCATTCACTTTGTAATTGTTAAAAGAAATAAAACAAATCAAAAAAGTCAATAGAAGGCATCACTGTCAACTTGACAGATATTTATAGGATCTATATGCAGCAATGACAAATACATATTATTTTCAAGTGTACGTTGAACAGTCATAATGTAGACCATATACTGTGCCACAAAACAAGTCTCAATAAATTTAAAAGGACTGAAGTTATGCAGAGTTTGCTCATAACAGAATTCTATTAGAAATCAATAAAAATGAAATGCTTTTAAAATCTCCAACCATTTGAAAATTAAGCAAGGAACTTCTAAAGAAATCCACAAGTCCAACAGAACTCTCAAGAAATTAGAGCCTGAAGCAGGATATCTATTCTGCCTAGTGATGGGAAGTATAACACAAAATGAAAACTTCCTGCCAATTCATATCAGAAAGTTGAGTCAGTATAGTGGAGAAGAAAATTGAAATCTTCTGAGGATGTACATAAATATGAGATGAAGAATTAAGTGTGGTAAAAAGACAAAGAATGAACCATGCCTCTTGCCCAGGATCACACATGAAGTCAAGAGTCTTCTAAATTCCAATTTGAGGAACTGACAATTTTTGAAATAACCAAAGTTTAAACTTCTCCGGGGCTTGTGTTACACCATCTCTCCCTGAAGAAGTTGGAGGGCCAAAGAATTATTCATCATTTTATGTTTAGTTTTGAGTCAATTTTCCAAATTTTTAGAAAAAACATGTTTTTTTCTTCTTTTAAAAATTGCTTACTCTGGACAGCTTTGTTGATCTATAATTTACATATTATTATAGTCAACATTATGTGTGCAGCTTGATGATTTTTAGTAAATTAGCAGAGCTGTGTAACCATCACAATACGATTTTAGAGCATTTCGGTCACCTCCCAAAAGATTCTGCATGCTTGATCACCAGTCGATCCCCACTCCCTGCCCCCAGCCCCAGGCCCATGCTGCTCCAGAGTCTGTAGAATTGCTATTTCTAGACATTTCATATGAATGAAATCATATAATACGTGGAATTTTTTTCTGGCTTCTTTCACATAGTGTGATTTTTTAGGTTCATCAGTGTTGTAATGTGTGTCTTTTTAACACTTGATGTGTTATTTACATTTCATAGGCATTTCCTTCCACAAAGGAGACTTCAAGACTAACAAGAATGTTTTATATTAAAGTCTTTTACTTCAAAAGTGTACTAAGATCAAGAAGAAGGCTACGGTGTCTGCTCCTAAAAATTTTGTTCAACATTTTACTAATGGGTCTAGCCAGTGCAATAAAGCAAGAAAAATAAATACCATATGCACTTCACCTTATAATAAAAATTAGTTTAAGTCTTTTCCAAGTATTTTTAAAAGGAGGCTTTAATAGTCAAAGGTTTAATTTTCTTAAAGTATCGTAATTTTTTTTCTTAAGACATAGTCATCCACATTTCTTCCTAAGTATAATGTCTTCAGAGTTGCCAATTTAGAAAAAAAAGTATAGATAAAATATTTTTTAAATATCTGTGCCCATAGCTATGACTTACAGTCGGGGTCTGAGTAAAGAAATATGCCTTCAGAGGAATGGCAGTAATTTCCTAAGTGTTATCTTCATGGCCTGAAGAAGAACATTTTGTGCTCACCCCTCAAGATCACTGGCCTGTAATATCCAAGTTCCCAGTGCTCTGCCCTAAGAGGAGGATTAAAGGGGCACTCCCTGTACCAGCCACTCCACTGGGCCCTGCACTTGCCTTCAGGTAATCCCAGGGATCTTCCAGGTCAGTGAGGCCCCTGGAGAAAGAGGAGATTTAAATATGCTTCTCAATAATGCACTTCTACCCTGGTGCTTCCCAAACTGTGTCCCAAAAACATGGGTTTGCAAGTTGACATCTGTTTTCTGGGGTGGGGGGTGGGGAAAGACTTTTTTGCCCATGTAATGCTGGTTAAATAACTTAAGAAGATCTCTCTACCATAAGGTCTCTCAGAATCTCTATCATGAAAAAGGGCTTTATAAGTCCCCAGTGAGGTCTAGAGAACAATTTCTTTCCCACTGTTTTTTTTTTTTTTTTGAGACTGAGTCTTGCTCTGTCGCCCAGGCTGGAGTGCAGTGGCACAATTTCAGCTCACTGTAACCTCTGCCTCCCAGGTTCAAGCACTTCTCATGCCTCAGCCTCCCAAGTAACTGGGATTACAGGCGCCCACCATGACGCACAGCTAATTTTTGTATTTTTAGTAAAGATGGGATTTCACCATGTTGGCCAGGCTGGTCTCCAACTCCCGACCTCAAGTGATCCACCCACCTCGGCCTCCCGAAGTGCTGGAATTACAAGCATGAGCCGCCATGCCCGGCCTTTCCCACTCTTCTTTACCCATACGTGCTATCCTAGCCCATACATCCTATTTCCATTGTGTTGGAAAATTACAATGGACAATTGTAATTCATAAAATATTTTTTGGCCGGTTGTCATGGCTCACATGGGCAGATCACCTGAGGTCAGGAGTTCAAGACCAGCCTGGCCAGCAGGTGAAATGCCATCTCTACTAAAAATACAAAAATTAGCCAGGTGTGGTGGTGGGCACCTGTAATCCCAGCTACTTGGGAGGCTGAGGCTGGAGAATCTCAAACCCGGGAGGCGGAGGTTGCAGTGAGCCGAGATCGCACAACTGCACTCCAGCCTGGACGATGAAGCAAGGCTCCATCTCAAAAAATAAATAAATAAAATAAAATAAAATAATCTTTTAACAACTACAGGAATCACAAATCAAAGTTTAGGAAGCATTACTGTGTTATTTTGCTTTTAGTAGTGGGTTAGCTGTTGGTTTATGGTGTTTCTTAGAGGATGAGGGAAGTATCAAATAAACTGCTCTTTTAAGCAGCTTATTCAAATATCCCTAGAGTCAGACTGAAGAAGCAGTTTCTTAAGCACTGCCAATAGTGTCTCAGGCCCCTTTTGCTCCTCTTTCCTGACCCCAGCGAGTTCCCTGACTCTCTCGCTGTGTCCAAATGATGCCTCAGGATGTTATAAAGTAGAGCGTTCAGTTCATCTTTCCGGAAGTGGCTGAACCCAACTGCCCAGGTGAGTTGATGACTGTCCCAGATTTTTACCCACAAGGTGCCCTGTAAGGCCCAGAGGTTCATAAGCCAATTAACCAAGCCAGAGCTCTGAAGGACATTTGAATGCTTTCCCTGTTAATACACGAGAGCTCCATCACAATGCCCCCGAGCTGTACAGTAGACGATTCTGCTCATCTGTGTGCTGCCTCTGCTATGTGGGACCACCCGGGTTATTGCTTCTTCATGCACACAACTGCACATTCATTTGCATTACCTTTTATTTAAGCTGTGTGTTATGACATGAGATCAGATGAAGGTTTTCCTCTCCAGAACACCTCATGTACTCTGCATCCAAGAATCTTAATTTTAAGACTGAATTCAGCAATTTTATTTAGAATTCATACACTCTTTGTTTTGCTACAGCTGTCTCCATTCCCCCTGCTGGGTGAGAAACCTGTGCTTTCGTTGCTTGGAGAATGTTTCAGGCACTCACATGCAGGCGTGTTGGTGTGCCTTTGTCAACATCAGTGAAAAACTTTCCAGACTTCATGCACATTTTTATTAGTTTCCTTCCTTCATCAGTGATCTGCAAAAGCTAAATTAATAGTCGTCAGTATTACCCTCTCAGTTCAGATTCCTTCTCATGCTGAGCAAACAGGAAAGTAGGTGCTTTCTGGGCTGTTTGAGAATTCCTCAGTTTGGGGATTCTGAGAAATGACCATGTCTGCTACAGCAGAGTAGGTCAATCTCACTAAAAAGCAATTGATGAGGTAAAGCATTGGGAAAGAAGTCGTAAAAAGCAGTAAACACTCAGATTGCTTCTCTATAAAATGAATTCTGGTCTGCATAATTTTAATTTTAATTTTCCATGATTTTTATCATTGGAATAGATTGAACGTGAACTTTCAAATCAGTTTTCCTAAATGCTTAAGGTCTAGTTCAATAACAGTTTGCTCAAAAAAATAACAATCCTCCGTATGCAAATCATCTTATTGACAAACAAACTATTCTCCTAGGATTTATGGAGCTGTACAATAGTCTTGGTGGGAGGGACATGTTATGAATGAGATGTCAGTGTAATTCTCAAACTCCTGTGACATTATAGAGCCAGTAGAACAGAATAGCTAAAAGTGAACATAATAAGTGTGTTTGTTAATTCATTCATCATCAATTTATTGTTTCATTGAAAATCATTTATTTAATTCTGTGTTTAAGATTTTGTTATGAGCCTGTCATTATGGGAAAGGAAGATGTGTAGAAACAGATATCAGAATTCCAGGGTCACTGGGCATGGTTCTGGGACCAAGTAACTGATGGATGCATCGACTTCTCCAACTGGAAATGATTTTCCTGGTGTGGTCACCGGATGGTGTGCAGCCCACACGCACCTTGTGCTCCTCCCTCCAAGGTGACACCTGCCCACCCTACTGGCTCCTGCCTGTCCACCTGACCTGCTTCAGCCACTGAGATGGCAGCCCGTGTAATCTGAGCAGAGGCACTAGCTGTGCTTTTGTGGTTAGAGGCTCTTGCACTTTGGCCATCTGCCATGAGGAAAACATGCTCTGGGGAACCACTGGCTCCAGAACAAGACAGACACAGAGCAGCCTCCATCCTGGCACTAATGCAACAGGGCGGTTCTCCAGCCTGAGACCCGTTGCCAAGGGAAAATTCCCGTTGTTTCAAGCTTAAGAGGGCTTTGTCAAATTCTTATTTGTAACATAGAATCACGAGTACACCTGACATACTGATGTTCCCTGGGGACACAAAGGTTGCTGTATTCTACATTGGGAAAGAGAAATAGATGCAAAGATGATGATAACAACATAAGCTGACAAGTATTTGAGGGCTGTCTGCATCCAGGCTCTTCTGTGAGTGCTTTAAGCGCAGTGGCTGATGTACACCTCAGCAGCCCTACAAGATGAACACGACTCCTTCCGTCTGAACTCCGTTGCTGCCGAACGCCAGGTCAGGCCACACAGCAGGCCAGACTGGAAGCCAGGAGTGGATTCCTGAGCTGCCTCCTAACCACAAGACCGGGGTGGATATCTCCACCCCAACTGCAGAGAATGCATGGTTCCCGCCAGGAAAGCCCGGGCTGCACTGGTCAGTTCTACCAAGGGCCAATGGCTGAGGCTTGTGCCCTGCACACTTGGAACATTTACATTTCCTGTGTATTATATAGAATGTGGGTACATGTGTATAAATTTATATTTGCATCAATTTATCCGTCTAGAAATAGGAAAGTCTTTTCGCAGCTGGCATGAAAAGGAACAAATCTTTTCTTGCTGCCAAATCAAATTACATGTTCAGCCCCTTCTATCACCTCTCCATCAAGTGTGGTTGTGTTTCTTAAGCATGACGTGATAATTGAACGCATGTGGATGACTGTCATGTTATTTTAAATGTTTATCTGTGTCTATGATGTGCTGTTACTTATGTCCATGGCTGCATAAGTGTTACTCCTTTCTAAAGATAACACAATTACCCCACCCCAGTCAAGGTACTACTTATTTTGCTATTGAATCTGTGTCTAAATACCCAAAATCCAATGACAAATTGAGAGGATTTGTGGCAAACTTAAAAATAAATGTTTCTGCTTCGGCTTCAAAGATACTGTTACTAGTCGTGTGTTGAGTCCTCTGTGTAATTGCCTTAATTCTGCCATTTACTTTACTTTTGTGTTCACAGCCCAGGCAGGCCTGGCCTCATCATTCTGTGTTCTGAAACTCCTCTGGGTGCTGCGTTGCAGACTCGGTTCTATCTCTGAAATGCAGCCCTGCTACTTGTTCTACTTTGGGAACCAGTGTGAATTCAAATCATCCCTGGGAGGTTGTGCATCGAACCAGGAAGGAATGAATAACTTCCATCAGACATCCCTATATTTTATGTCAAGCCTCTGCCATGTCGTCTGGAAGAAAATCCATTTAATGTATGCCATTCTCGGGAGCTGGGCGAGGCTCCCGTGCTGGACAGGGTTTGATACCTGAGGTCAGAACCACAGCTGAAAACATGGCCAGGGATCAGACCCCGGCGAAATGGACAGGACGCCGCACCTGTGTGGCCGGCGTTCATGATGAGGTAACGACAAACCATGGCTTTGGGGGCCATCCTGTTACAATTTCATTTGCTCCCGATGGAGCTGCTTAGGTCAGCCCTCGTCCACCATCCAGTCAAGCTCCATGTCTCTGATTCTGGCAGACATTGTGCACTGAGCACAGCCCAGAAAGGGTGGGATCCGAATGACCTCATACCCACACACTGCGTTTGAAAGAACCAAGGCCTCAGCCCTCTTTCCACTTTGCTTCCATTAGTTGCAAATCCCCCTTGTCCTTTTTAATTTTTAATTACCATTGTCTGTTCACCTTTGTTTTACCCATGACATCTTCAATTTAAACAGTATCAGAGAGGTTGATGTGAACAGTTTTCTTTTCAGCTTAAGTGACTGCAGCTCGTTTAGTTGTTAATTATGCAGGGAGGTTTGCATGGCTGAGGCTGGTAATTTGAATATGCTCTTGATGTCAGGGCTATGTCTGGGCGGCTGAGCTTGTAAAAGGATTATGATGATGTATATATGGTTCATGGCTAAGTGGGCTAATGAAAGTACCTCATTTAATCAAACACAATTAATTAAATTAACTTATGATATTAACCCATCTTTTCGTGCATGTATAATTTATATTAATTGATTTGCTGCATTCAAGTTGACCAATCAGGTGGGTTGTTGGCAGCCTAAGGACTAGGGAGGTGTCATTAGCATTACTTTGATGCAAACCATAATTGATGGGTCAGTGTGTTTTAGGGATGTAGCGAAAGCTTTGCTAATTGTCATAAGAAGTTGAAATTGATTGTGTCTGCATTAGTACATAAATTTAAATTGATTAATGTTTTGTTCTAAAATTAATGTCCATTCTGGATGGGTGATACAATGCTTTATTTATTGGATTCATTAATGCACCCTAAGGAAAAAATAGTGTTGAAGTTAGGTAACTGAGGGTAGATCGTTAGGAGTGAGTTCAGTGGAACCATCGCAGAGATAACAGCGTCCGACACACAGGCTGTGCTTCCAGCCAGCGAGAGCTCTGCTCTTTAAAAATGTCTGAACATGAAAGCGTCTAGTGAGGCCATCCACGTTGAGCATTTAATTAAAGCTCCTTTAAAGACAATTACAATGGAAAGCACCTTTACCGTGGTGAACCATGTGGGGGGCTGTGTACGGGGGTCATGTTCTAGAAACATGATCACTTTCTGGCTGAGGCTTGGATGCTCAATGTCATCCCATTTTATACCAACCTCCCCTACAAAAAAAGAAAATGCTCTCAAACTTGCTTAAATTGCAATTTGTACTTTACAACCAATTGACAGAGATCATGAAATCTGAAATCACAGACGCTTTATTAGAGCGTAGAATTGAAGCCTAGGCTGCGTTTTTCATAGACGCTCTTACGGAGTGACTTTTAATCTGAAGATTCTCTAGTTAATGTGATTTGGGACCAGCGTTGGTTTATGGTTTCAAACTGGCATTTAATTCGGTGGACTTTCCTAACTTGACATCTAATATTTTAAAGAATAATTGCTAAAACCACTTGCCTTAGTAATAAAAATATGCATTTACATTATTACTCAAAACAGAAATGCATTGAGAGTGAAGGGAGAGTCAGAGATCCACTGAAAAAATAGTTTAATTCATTTATAACTCCTTTTCTTTTCTTACCAAGGGAAGCTTAACATCTGCTTCTTATAAACTAATTTAAATAGAAAATGTGTAATGCATCCTTTTACCAAATGGCTCTTTTTTTATTGATGGAATAAAGCAGTTTCACTGTTTGGTTTTTACTACAGTGCATTCATGCTCTTAGAAATGAGACACCTCTGTTTTCACAAGGAAACATTTTGAACTTCACATGCTAGAGAGAAGATTAGATATCCCTCTTTGCTGTCTTATGAAGTATGTAAAGTATTATTTACAGACAGTTTACTGAGTCTGAAACAGTTGAATTATATTCAAATATCACTCCATGTGGTGGCACTATGGAGTCACAGACAATAATTGCTTCTCTGAGAGCAACTTCTTCTTAACTTTCGTGATGGTGTTAATGGATGCGCTGCACTTGTTTTCTATCGTCAGATTTTAAGGACAGCAATTCAAAACCAAGTCCTATTATTCTGAGACAGCAGTGATGAGCTTTGCCACGGCTGCGGTCGTATGTGCTGTGTGGGGAAATGAAGTTCTTATTACTTGTTTAAATTATGTTTAGTGCTTCTGTTTTATATATCCTAGAATTATACATGCCTTGTATCTGCTATATGCATAAAATACATTTGTATATGTGTAAGCTTATTAAACAACCAGCAGAAAACTGGCTTGGATCTGAATATTCCCACGTTCTGTTTTCCTCTTCAAAATGAAAAAGAGAGTTCATTGCTTATTCTGGAAATATTACAAATGAAATCTCCTCTCTTTTTTAAGAAAGTGATTTCCTTAAGACACACAATACAGAAAAAGACCTCTTCTCCCTAATACTGGATTATTTTTCAATGGTTAATGGAACTGAAAACAACGGAAAGCAAGCTGGTGGGAAGAGAGCAGAGGGCGGTGTGATGTCAATACAGTAATATTTTAGGAAAACAACTGCAGAGATAGCTTTAGTTTTACAATGTGAAAGCTTATAGCATGATCACTTAAAAATTTTAGCTGTCTTTAAAATTGTTATTGTGCTGTTGCTGCTTTTGATGTTATTTTAAAGCACAAAAGGAGGAAAACTGGCTGTAGACATATTCGTGCATATTGGCAAGGGCAGAATTCAAATGAGTATCTCGGAAACATGGTCTTAAATTTATTTGCTGGCTTTTCTTAAGGTTGGGAAGGTAACAAAGATAGTGATTTAAAATAATATTGTCTTAATTTAGCAGTTATGTGAATGGGTCACAGATGTTCTAAGAGAAAATTAACATTGTTTTGTTAAAACAGAAAGGCTTAAGTCTATGCAGAATGTGGCAGTGGTTGGAATAATTATTTTGTTAATCAGGTAGTGGTTTATACTGAGGCATAGCAGGGCTCTCTGTAGATGCGGTGTTTCCGGGAGCTGGGCTGGGAGGCCGAAGGCTGAGGAAGGCAGAGATCCCTGGCTTCCAAGCTGCTCCACCATTGCCTGGGTGGAGATGGGAACCTGAGTCCTGGGACGAAAGAACCGAGAGATGCTGTGCTTCCTTCCTGGTTCAGACCGGCCTGGGAGCCAGCACTGGTTTTTGTTAGGAATTGCATTTCCGAATAATCATTCTCTGTTCATCTTCATGCTCCCCGATTGCAAGGCTGCTGTTCTGTGTCTGAGACCCCAAGTAGAGCGATCCTGCCAGCAGTAGGTGTCACTGCAGTCAGTAAGAACTATTTCAGAGAGTTGCTAAAGAACGGGAAATGATTTCTAAAGTCCAAAAGGAAGAACTATCATAAAATGCTGGCAAGGTAGAATGGGAATAGTTTTATAGCTTGTTGTCTTGAATATTGAGTTATTACAGTTTTAATGATTGACGGAAATAAAACCGCCATTGAAATCCTTTTCGATTTCTTGAAGCCTGATAGGGACAAACAGTGTTTTCTGTCTACATCCTAGAAAGCAGACAGACAACAGCTCCCCTGCAAGATCAAACATTTCTTTTACCAGTTCTCTTCTTCCTGGGAGTGTCCAATCTAGTATGCCAAATGAGTGTATCACTTATCAAAGCATATTTATGATCCAAGTACTGCAGAACTGTTTAGGGCTTTGGGTAAGACATTTTCCATGCACCTTCAAGAGCCCATTCCGTAGTCACTTTATTATATATACATATGCATAAAAAGTTTTCAGAGAGGGAAAAAAATCTCTTTTAAAAGGTGGTATGCCACTAGGTGTTTACTTTTAAGGCTACTTCATGAATATTTGCAAGAATTTTTTTAATACTGCCTGCACACAAAATGCTATAGAAGATCAAAGTCATTTTTCATGTCAATTTTATTGTTGCCATATGGGGTTAGTAAAGAATGCTAAAAGTGCACTTTTATCTTTCACGTTAGACTCCTAGGTAAAGACAACAATGACACAGTCTAACGGTCATTTCGATTTTGCTTCATATAAATAGACATTTTGCCCATAGGCTATCAATGTCTTCTTGCTTTATATTTCTTAATGCTCGAAGGATAAAGATTTTATAATTCAGCTCTTTTAATTTACACAGCTTAATTTTGTTCCTATTTGTCATTTGCTTCGATTAAAAAAGGTGTATAGTTAAGGCATCAGATCTCTTTCAGTGATGTTATCAGGACTTGATTTTTTAAGTAATCCGTGCAAGATGAACTAGGTTTTGTCAGAAGTTGCTTTGCCTTGGATATATGTGCAGTTTATTCAAAAATGTTTTAAAAGAATGTATTTTGTCCTCAGACAGGCAGGTAAGTCTCTGAAATGAGCTGTTCTTCCCCATAAACGAAATCTCTTAATTCTGTTGTGTTTTCCACCCCATCAAAAACAGCTGGAGAAGGTCTGACCCCCATCTGACCTTGGGAGTGGTGTAATATGGGATCTTATGACAGTTCTACGGGAAAGGACAATTACCTACCAGAAAAGGCTGGCATTGCTGAATTCCAATCAAATAGCAAGCGGAGAGGAGTCTTCGTATTACCATTACTTTAAAGTTGCTAATGGAGTTACTGTTTCCTATCAACTTTTGTGTGTGCACAAGGAGCATACTGTAAAAACATACACTTGTGCCTCAAATATATTTGAATAAATCAATAACCAAGAAATAATTACATAAAATTAAACATTATGCATAAACAACCTCCCAGAAAGAGGTAACTTGTGTTTTAATCTATACTATATATTTTATGCTAAAATAAATATTTGATTTCTCTTAACACTTTCATTTTAATTGATATGTTTTAAAATGGAATGCTTTCATAGATTAGGAACATAAATTTCATGTTTAATGTAAGATGCTCCGCAACAGGAATCAAACTTTGCACTTTGCATATGGACATTAAATCGAAGCTCACAATCCAGTGATTTCTGCAGTGGTACATTTTTATTATCACTTAAACTCTTTGCTTGGATATGCCGTCTACGCAATGGGACCTGCTGTAATCGTTTTCTTATCGGCTCACCTAGTGGGGAAGGTCTTTATTTCCCAGCTATGAAGAACGAGACATGAGGACAGTTAAACTTAGGGGAAGGATTTCATTTTAACGTGTTGATAATAATGCTATGATTAATTAGAATAGCTTAAATAGAGTAGGGATAGTTTTAAAACTGCCCTTCAGATTATTTTCTCATGAGTGGTTAACCCTGCAATATTTATAACCCCGGAGTCTCAATATAACCTTGTGCTTCTTGTATTTCTAGCAATTGATTTTTTTCTTTATCATTTGTGGCAAAATAAGCTAAGCCCAATGATTTTAAGTATAGGAACATATCAAGTCAATGATGCCTATTGTCTTCATAGGCATTAGGGTCTCAGGGTCATGAAGCTTCCAGAGCCTCTGTCTCACGTTTTTTTTTCTCAGTTTGTGGAGAAGAGACCAGGGTTAAAGCTAGGCTACTCTTAGCATTAAAAAAAAAAAAAAAAAAAAAAAAAAAGTTGTGTAATAAAATTTAAAATAAAATTTGATTTTTAAAATGCCGAGAGCATGATAAAGCTAGAAATTGTCCATGCTCTTAAAAATTCAAATAAAAAGCGAACCAACAGAAAAGGCCTTTACTTTAGAAATGTCATTTTTTAATGCCTCCTGCAAAGATGACTATAATCTGTAGGAGAAAAAAACAGCCACATATACGTAGTACATACTTGGAAAACGTACAACCAACAATGTTGCCATTTTTCTATTATAAAAACGCATTTTGCATTTTAATTATTTGATATTTGATATTATTACTTTCACAAATATTAGTTTAAATTCCACAATGCCAATGATAGCATGGAACTTCTACATTCCTGTATTAAATGTATACACACAGCCCCCAAATATATGGGATTGGCACAATAGCAGTTCAACTATATTTCTAGTCATTGTTATGGAATTTTGGAATACAGTCCCTAACTTAGAGCTGCTGCAACCAGTATGATATTAAGCTACACTCCTGCGTCTGCCAAAATGTTATTTCATTTTGTCCTTGGTCTCATGCACTAATTTTGTGAAGAAACCACAACATACTTGACTGCTTTGGTATTTCCTTAATAATGTCATGCTAAGGGTTAAAGCTGTCACCTGTTCAGATTTGCACTGAAGTGCTTCTGACACACATAATCATGTCTGTACATATGATAACCATTTTGGATGATGTAAAGTTGCCGAGAAGAAGTCATGCTGTTTTTGTGTATGTGTTGGTGCACATAAAGACAGGGATGACACTTTGGCTGTTAATAAAATTTGAAATACATACCTCGAAATAATTCCAAGATAAAAAATAATTATTATCCTAAGATAAAAATGTTAATATTTAAAATCAAATTTGAACAAAAATTAGTAATGGGGGGTAGATGTGTATTTATGAACCTTTTAGGAAATATTTCATATTGACATTTTCTATGATATTATAGTCTCTATTATATTTCTATTATAATTCATTAATTTTTAGACATATGCATAAAAAATAGAATTGTTAAAAGTAGTATTGGGTTAGCAAAATACCCACGAAGGATTGTTTTTATTTCTATGGATCACGGCTAGAGAACAAAGACAGAAGTGATTAACCCTAAGTGTGAAAATTGGTTATCTGTATAAATTGGCCCCAAAGGAAAATTTTCCAGATAGGTTTTCTTGTCCCTTGACATGACCCCATCAAAATCGTATTCGCCCCCTTCTCACGTTACTTTAGAAGGGTGCGCTTAGGAAAGGGAACAGGTGCCCATGTGTATTGGTCAGTGGTCATGGTAAAAGGCTCTTATTAGATGTTGAAGGGTGCCAGGAAGGCGTGAGAAATGGAGGCGAGAGGGCAGGACAGGTTATTGATGATGGTAATAACCGAGCGCACGGGGCTCCGACACCGCAGCCGTAAAGTTGGCCAGATGAGCACATCAGTGTAGATACGTTGAGGGGAAGAGACAACATGAAGAAGTATGGAGCGCAGCTTCCTACCTGGCAGAGTTATTAAAGTTCATTGAAGGAAGATGAACTGTTTCAATATGTTAAACACTCGAGGCTGTTCAGAGAGAGTTGCTGTCACAAGAAGCGCCATTGTTTGGGGAGCTTTTGTGTGTTTTTTTTTCTTTCTTTCTTTCTCCTTTTGGAAATTTGAGTTTGTTTTCACACCAGCACAACCTCTGTATCTTAGCTCTCAGCACAAGCTTTGGAAAAGCAAATAAACAAAGCCTGTCTGCAGGAACTTGGTAAGCCTCTAATTTCTAAAAGTTGCCGCTCAACTTGTGAGTCAACAAGAACATCAGGTTAACGCTGCTGTATATTTTTAAATATTAATTTACTCATTCGCGTGCTATGATGTCTTCCTCAGCCAGCTTCACTGAGCACACACCACTGCCAGATCATTGGATTCACACATGCTGAGGCTTCAGTGGCTCAATGTGGGTTGAAGATGCAGTGGTGGAAATACAACATTTAACCAACATGATTTGGAGGCAGAATATGCCATTTTAAATTACCCTAAAGTAATTAATTTTGAAGCCACAAAAAATTAGGAAAAATAATTCTATATTTTTGCTGGAGTGCAGAGATCTCTAAAGTAAGAGACAGGCAATTCTGAATATACATTTTGCTTCAGGGTTAAACTTGCTTCCTCTGAGGAAAGGTCACAGCAGGATCCAATGTTTTTAATCCTACTACAGTGTAATGACATTTACGGGATGTTTGCAAATGTGTACCAAGCTGCCCTGTTCAGAGCGGTATTTTATTGTAGCACCTCGATTAGCCCTGCCTGCTACCCTTGGCATCCGTCTGAAGTCCCATCTAGGCACGAGGAAGAGAACAAGAATGGCAGCATGTTGGGGGTCCTCACCGGGACTGGAGCAGATGCCACTGGACCCTTCCAGGAATTCTTCAGTTCTGTTCCGTTCTGGTTCCCACCGTGTGATGAAAAGCAACTCAACAAACCTATTCACCTTTGTAGGTTTCCAGAATAAAAAGCTGTCTTATGAGAAACTTGGTTAGTTCCGTGGTTTCTACTCATTTAAAAACTATGACATTTCCACAGTTACATATAACTGTATATATAATGTAAGTCCCATATTCTTGCATAAAATTTGGCGTTTTATATACTATTCCTTCCTCCAAATGGGCTGTCAGATCGATCCTGCCGTCGTCTCCCTTGAATGTGTATTTGTGGTTATGTGCTGTGTTTTTTCACACATACGTGTGTTTTGACCAAGTTGGACAAAGGGTCATTCTAATTTGCAATCGTACTTGGTGGTTTTGTTCTTTCTGCTTTTTCCTAAAAGAGTATCTGATATTTGAAACATAAGATGAAAATACTAAAACCGTTTTGCAGAACATTGCTGGCCAGTTTAGACTCAAGATTCCTTAATTCCATTCAATCACTGAGAACCAGTCTAAGGAGCCTATTCCATGCTGGCCACAACCCCATCCATATAAATAAACCAATTTAACACCGTTTTCTGTCCTAACAAAAATAAAACGTGTCCCTGCTCAGTGAAGCCAAGAGCAGCAACTCTGTTTAAAACAGGTTTATTGCCGGCATTTCTTCCCTGCAGTATAGACGCGGCCTACGAAGGGGCCCCACACAGCAGCACGGAATTGTTTAATTAAGGCCCCAGCCAGGGGGACCAGGTGGATGAATCATCAACATTAAGCAGGTGGCAATTACCAGATGGCGAGCGGGGGGCGGCACACACAGACGGGTGGGGTGTGAGGCCCTGCGTGCGGCCAGGACAGGAGCGCAACTCTAGGCCCCTGCAAAACTGACTGCTTCAAGGAAGAAGCATTCGGAGGGTGGAATTCTTTTAAGTCTCTCAACAGGGAAAGCAATCCAATGATAACACGAAGCAGTGATTTTGTTTGATGAAAGTATTCCTATCACAAATGACCCTTTTTACAGTGGGAGAACAGCGATGACTTGGCGAACTCGGCTACTCTCTAATTTGTTTCCTGGGTGAGTCTATCTCCCTCTCGAGGTGGGAACCCCTCCACGCTCGGTACTGGGGCAACGCCTGCAGAAAAGGGATGCTCATCTGGCGGGAGGGGGACACCGGCTGCAGGCCAGGCCTCCCACCACTCTCTACCCCTAACCTGCCTTGTTCATCAGAGCACTGGGCACAGCCAGGCGAATGTCAGTGCCTGGTTTGTGTACCCATTCACAGTCTGTCTCCCCTCACCAGCCGGGAAGCCCCACGTTGAAGCTTCTGTAAATGATTTTTCAGCTAGAGACTCAGTGTCTCTAAGCCCAGCGCATGGCAGGTGCCCAGCGAACCATCATCTCCTCTGCAAGGTAAACCAGCATGGTAGATGCAGCATCCGCCCTGCACAGATGGGAGCTTTGAAACTCAGGCAGGTGTGCTGAAGGTCACACCCCTACTCTTTCATCTTTTGTTTTTAAAACTATCATTGTCTAATTCTGCATGCCCTACAGTAGTTCAAATCCAACTGGAGCCTGTACTTTGACCGTGCCCTGGCCTTACTGGTTTGTGTGTTGCTTTGTCCTGTAAATATTGCAATACTGCTGCTTAAACACACATGCAAGGTTAGGTGATTTTGTGCAATTTGTAATTAAAATCTTGGTTGCTCCCATAGACTGAGCACCGTTTAACAGATAGAAATAAATACTACAGCCATAGGATGTCCTTTCAGCTTCATTCTTTGCCCATCGTGCTCAGCACTTAGGCCGCGTGCTGTGCATGCTTTTTTCTTGGCCGAGTTGAATCCAAAATCTGCAAGAAGTTAATTTAAGAAACTTAAGATAGTCTTGCAAGAATTTTACAATCATAGAGCAATTCCTTTTTTTCTCTCTAAATGTGACTTTAAAAAATTTTCTCAGGAGCAAAAGGAGACAGACTGACTTTCTACCATGATTTTCAAAAATATAATATTTTAGATATAAAAAAACCTAAATGACTCTAACACACCTACTTTCAGTTGGAAGCACATATCACCAGTCTTCGTTCACACACACGCAGGAGCACACAGGCACACACACTTGCTTTTAGACATGCTGCTTTCCACACATCTCCAGCGTGCGTTGCGTGTTTCCTAAGAATCTCACCGTTGTTAACATTGCCTGCCTTAGTTGGTACTGAGGTCTCACCAAAGCCATCACTCATTGCTGTATTCTTCCCATGAACGTTACCTGCCATTCCGGAGTGATAAACACTATACACACAATTAAATACTATGCTGCTCATACAGAGGACTGGCTTTTGAAAGTATCAAAGCTGCAAAGCTAACAGAAGTTTGCCAGAGCCTGTGAGGCAGTGGGAGGTGGGCAGATTCCTGGGGCCTGGAAGTGTGGAAGTGTCTGGGGCCAGGGGCCTGACCACATGGCACCTTCTTTAGAGAGTTTTAACCAATCCATCCTTGCTAGGGAACTCCAAAATGTTGTGCATTTTTTTGTTTGTTTGCTTTGGTTTGGGTTTTTATTTTTTGCAAACTGAACCCCCAGTGGGACACCCATCCTGGGCAGCCCTGATTGTTGAGAAACAGAACCAATGAGTGAGAACTCAGCTCCTCGCAGACACTCACAAACATCTGTCTTTCAACCCTGAAGAAATGTGTGGGTCTAGGCTACCTTGTGTGGAGATAGGTCTTTTTACAGTTCCGCCTCCTCTTATACATGACATCATGTCTCATTTCAGTAGTCGTAACACCTCTACTAAATGCAAGAAGATAAATACGATCCCTCTGATTAAACAACCAAGAAGACCAGGTTTTCTATGGCATTTATTTTCTGTACTTGCTGCAAAAGGGAAACGTGACTTCTGATTCCAGAGTTCACATACACCCAAGGTGGAAGTGGTCCTTCAGAGGAAAGGAGGGTGGGAGGGCCACAAGACATTCAAAGGAAAAAACACTCAGAAACTACACCTTAATGTTGACATGGGTTCAAAAACGGACCACCCTCAAGAACGAATCAGCTCCACGGGGATTTGGCATCCCAGAGTGTAAGGGATCCCGGGGAGGACTCTGCCTCATTGAGGAGTCCGTCCTGCTCCACCCTGTGCCCTGATGGCTCTGCCTGGGGCTAGCACCCTGTGAGAGGGCACCTTGCCACGCAAACAGATGGTGCACCAGTGGACCTGGAGCTGGCTCCCAAGTGTTTCTTGAAGGCAACTTCCCAGCTAGAGACGGTCTTGTTTATTTGAATGGAACTGTGCTTACAGACTACATGGAATACTTGCCCACGTGCTCTATGAAGGTTCATTTCATGTTTTTAATCAGCTGCTTGGAATGAAGATTGGACCAAGTACAGTAGAGCTGATGCTCAAAGAGTGGAAACAATGTTCTCCGAGGCCCACCATGGCACCGGCCCTGCCCGCCGTCCCACAGGAGGCTGAGTGGGAAGGCCCTTGGCCTTGGCTCCCTGTCCTTCCCCAGCTGGGGTCTCTCTCAGCACTTCGGCTTCTCTTGTTTCGGCCTTCATGCTCCTGCTGGGCTGAAATGCCCAGGGAGGGGCCTCACACACCTCTCAGCTGTGACTCCCTTTCCTTTGTCTCCCCAGATGTGATCCTGGAAGGAAAGCACTCACCTTAGAGACCAGCACTTGCTCTGTGCCCTGCTCTCTTGCGGGTAAATCAACTCTGCCCCTCCCATCACAATCAGAATCAGAATCATCTTTTCTATTGACAGACTGGCCCTTTCATTTTAGTTTCCCCCTTTAGTTTTTTTTTTTTTGTTTTTTTTTGACAGAGTCTCACTCTGTCATACAGGCTGGAGTACAGTGGCACAATCTCAGCTCACTGCAACCTCTGCCTCCCGGGTTCAAGTGATTCTCCTGCCTCTGCCTCCCTAGTAGCTGTGATTACAGGTGCTTACACTACCATGCCTGGATAATTTTTGTATTTTTAGTAGAAACTGTGTTTCACCATGTTGCCCAGGCTGGTCTCAAACTCCTGACCTCAAGTGATCCACTACCTGCCTCCGCTTCCCAAAGTGCTGGGATTACAGTTGTGAGCCACTGCACCTGGCCTTATTTTATTTTTTTGTAAGGTTAGACACAGGAGGAGAAAGATGGGATATATGGCATACACTTCGGGGAAATATTAGGATTGATGATATCCAGGATGATGAAATTTTTTACTTTGTTTTAGGGATTTTGAAACGTATTAAGAAATTGGAAGTAATTGAGTTCAGCGTGCCACACGGCTTGATGATGTGCACATCCTTGGGCATTGATTTTGTGCCTTTGCCACGTACACAGGTAAGAGTCAAAAACAAGAAAAGATACAATCGCTGCCCTGAATGATTCTGCAAGTTGCATTTGCTGCAGGAAGAAGGCATTTCTCCATCACACGCGGTTGGAATGTTCAGTATTTATGGTTTTGCTACTGTTTTCCCATCTCTTTCTTTCCTGTGTAAAATACTGACTTCCTGAGACCGAGTCGCTGCCTTTCAAAGCCAGTTCTTTCAGGTGCCCACAACAGCTCAGGCCTGGAAACACAAGCGTCTCACCAGCCGCCTCCACTTTCCGTGGCCTCCCTCACCCCGCCCTCCACACCCCACACTTTCCTCTTCTGAGAAAGTGGGAGAGGCACTGCGCCCACCAAGAGGAGTCCACTTGAGTCCACGAGTGGTCATGCCCTGGCTGAAGGCCCTGGGGTTCTTCACCTCTGGAACCTCAAAGGTGCAGTCTCTGAGGTGGGAGAGGGCTGCAGGCCTGTCCTGTCGTTTGTCGAGTGGATGAAGAGCTGCCCCCCGAAGTGATCTGTAAATTACAATTGAAAGGTAAACAGAGAGAAATGTGCATTATCCCTCCAGATCCTTTCTAGGATGGAAACACAGGCTCTCACTTTCTTTTTTCTTGTGTGCAACATTGAGTCATTCGTTTGTTCATCTTTCATTCATTCATTCAATAAGCAGGTATCACGTATCACCGTCGAGTTCCGCCTTGGAAGCTGCAAGCCCGTGGGTTTGGGACCCTGCCCTACAGGTGGGCACCTTCCCAAGACCTCAAAGGAGCTCCTGTCAGTGCTGACAAACAGGGGGTCTGATCAACCAATTCCTGATGAGGTGTTAATTAGTGGTAAGTACTTAATGCTCCAGGGTGTTAAAAATGAAATTTAGGAGCATGAGGGTGCTTCCTAGTACAACCCAAAAGGCTTTCTAGGACTCACTCTGTCTACATTTAAGCCTGGGTTTTTAAAATACACGAACATTTTAGTAACTGCACGCTTTCATTCATTAGAGTGCAAGGTGAATCCTGGTCTGTTCTACAAAGATGAGAAGCTCACAGTCGTAGGAGACAGTGTGGCCAGGTATGATTGTAAAAAATTAATTGTGAGGCAGTTTTTACAGACACCGTAACCTGGAAAGCTACAGGAGGAGGAAAATAAAAACGGGGTGGGGCAACCTCAGAGGGAGGATGCCTGGGTTTAGGAGAAGAGGAAAGAGCCTTCCGGATGGGGAACCGGCATTATCAGCAAAGGCACAGACGTCTGCAAGAGCCATGCAGGTTCACAGGAGGGAGAGTGAACCCCGGCTTGACAGGAGCAGGAATACGGAGGCCAAGACCTGCTCCTGGGGGCTGCCTGTCCTGTGCTGAATGATTTATATATGGAATCTCATTGATTTCCTCTCATGTTTTAGTAACCCTTACGCCCATTTTAAGGATAATGAAACTGTGGCTGGATGAAGCTAGTGAAGGGGTTTAAACCATGTCCAGAATGTGTGTCCACCCTGGCAAGTTGCAGGCAGGACTTCTGCTCCCGCCCTCTGGACCTCCACGCGGGGCACCTCTGACAGGTCCCTGAGCTTGGTGTGTGACCCCAACGTGGGGCACGGGTTCTCCCCAGCCCGGCACAGAGGAGCCTGCTGCCCGCAAGGACTTCCTCGCCCGGCCAGGCTTGGGCTGTTCGTGAAGCGGGAAGGAGCCCCGCCGCCCGGCACTCACGCTGAGAAGACAATGCACATGCGCCTACTTTTCCGTTAAGGGGACCCTGAGGCCGCAGCTGTGGAAGGTGAAGCAGAGACAGACAAAGCCTGGAATGGCTGAAAGGCACTAACGGCAGAAGCGCAGACGGAGACACAGGGTCACGCTCATGCACGCGGCTTGGCCGTGTCCGGCTCAGGGCCTGGTCCTCATGCCCAGGGTGCGGCCGGAGAAACAGCGCAGGCGTCGTGGCCACGCGTCCTTCCCCAGCCTGGCACAGCAGGCCGCATGAGTTTATCTGTAATATCAACTACGATGTCAACTGTTTTATTTATATGCAGTTTTATCATACGAGTCCTTAAAAGGAGATTCACTGTCGCCTCAGAGCACCCTGGTTTTTATTAATCCGGTCGCATTCGGAGTCGTTTAGTCAGTCGCCACTTCCTGCTTAGACGCACCATCCACAGGTGTGTCATCGGCGTGGAGGAATTCCAGCAGGACTGGGTTCAACTTCGCGTTTCCCATATTACTCAGGATAACTCATTTCTCATTAAACGGTAAGCAAGACTGGATGACCTAAATTAAAACAAAAATCAACCGCAAATTAACTGAGTTCAAGAGAGAAAGTGGCCTGCTGAGCTTCACATTGTGGAGAGTGTGCCGGTTTTCAGGGAGTTGTCCACGGCACAATCTGAAAGACGGCATCTCATCTCATCCAAAGGGAAACCAGGCCCGCTCCTCCCCTTCTCTCACCAGACATTTCCAAGGATTGCCTTCTGGAGAGAATGGTGCTTCTTTCGTTCGTCCTGTGTGGGACAAATGGCTCTCTGGAATGGCTGTTCCCCGTGATCTGTGATGCTGGTGTTCTCTTACCCCATTCTACCCACTTGGCATTTTTGTACACTGAGAACAGGGATTTGAAAGACTAGGGAGTACAGGAAGACATAGTATAGACTTAGAAAAACTCCTCATGTCTTTTTAAATAAACCGAATGCAACTCTGAAACATATGCCTCTGAAAGAACCAGCGTCTTTCAAATCTTTGTTTTCTCTCTTCAATAGATGATCATTGGTGAGGATTTTTCTTGCAATGAAACATATGGCTAATTGATTTCTCTGATGAAGAACCTTTTCTGCTATCGTGAATGTATGTGTTCATGTACATACACGCATGTATTGTGCATGGCTGCATGGATGTACACATGCGACTATGGGCCTGGGTGTTCACAAGGGAGCTGGGCCTGTCTTGCTCGGGGTTCGATCCCTCTCGCAGCACAAGCCAGTTGACAACAAGAAGGGCCTGGCTCCTCATCTTCGCTCTGGAGAGCGCTGCCCAGGGGGCTCTGATAAAAAATACCAGTCCATCCACAACTCAGCTTTTCCATTAGTGACGTGAGGACAGCAAAACCCACCCAGGCTGCATGTATGAGGCTTAAGAATGCAGGGGCTGCATATCCCACACCCACATGTGTGACGTCCCATTTCCTGGTTAGGACGACTGAGAATTTCTAAATGCTGCTGTGACAAGCAGGCCCATCACGCCCTTCAGTACCTGGGGGGTACACGGTGGGCTCCTGTCTGCCTGGAAACCAAGAGAAGGCCTGACCGGCGTGCCCTGGGGGCCTCGGCAGTGTGGCGGAGGTCCGCCAACCCCACAGATGAGCTCTGTGGGAGTTTATGTGAAAAGCTAAAAGCAATTTTGCTTATAAAAAGTTCTAAATTACTTCTGATAGTCCAATTAACTTCCCAAAAACATATGCATACATAATGGGAGATTCAACTACCTTCTGATGAAAGAAGCTGCAAATTCTACATCCAAAGGCTCAAGAGTCCTGAACTGGGCTGTCATGAGCCCCCTGCTGGGCAAGGAGCAGCTTAATTCTTTCCTCCATAGATGCTGGGTGCTGGATGTTAAGTGCTGGATGCTTGAGGTGGGGTGTTGCATGCTGGGGGCTGGGTGCTTGGGGCTGGATGATGGATGCTGGGTGCTGGGTGCTGAATGCTGGGTTCTGGATGCTTGGGGCTGGGTGCTGGATGCTAGGTGCTGGATGCTTGGGGTGGGGTGTTGCATGCTGGGGGCTGGGTGCTTTGGGCTGGATGATGGATGCTGAGTGCTGGGTGCTTGGGGCTGAGTGATGGATGCTGGGTGCTTGGTGCTGGGTTCTGGATGCTTGGGGCTGGGTGATAGATGCTGGGTGCTGGATGCTTGGGCTGGGTGATGGAGGCTGGGTGCTGAGTGCTGAATGCTTGGGGCTGGGTGATGGATGCTGGGTGCTGGGTGATGGATACTGGGTGCCGATTACCTCAGAAAACACTGTGGACTTGAGGGAGCCCTGGATCCCTGAGACCTATTAATATCTGATATTATTATTTAATTTGCTCTAAAAGGTAGTCTTATTCCAAAGTAGAGCAATTAGATGCACGGTGGGTGGACATAGCTCTGTACCAATGACTTTCTTTTGGAGAAGGACAGTGCCGACAATTAAATGTAAGAATAACATTGATGAAAACAATTATGAACATTGAGGGAAGAGTCAGGTACCCTCCTGGCCGTGTGAAGGCTCAAAATGCTGAACTTTGGTCCTCTCACTCCTCAAATTGAGAGAATAGTGTTGGGCCAGGATTGATGTCACTGCTTTCCCTTTAAGAATCACATTTCAGAAAAGGGCAGCCATGCCAAGGCTTTCTTACACTCCAGTCGATTTGTGAGCCACACTGTTCTACTTTTCCACTCCCTACTGTACCTGGCTGCCCTATTCATCTTTCTCTATGAACATTTGCTGTTTAAGGCAATTGGGCCCAATGAGGCAGAGCCCGGCTGTGATCGGCTCATCCATCTTTATTTGATCCTTGGCTGACACAGGAGCTGCCCTGTGACATAGGTTAGGTCACTGAGTGGCCATTACCCCCTCGTTTGCACACTCTTGTTCCCCCTAACCACCTTCCTGAAGTCAAATCCAGATGATTTGTGCCAATTTCATGGGGGCACAGACTGGAACATGCGCTCACTTTCTACATGGCCGAGTTTACACAATCTCACACACACGTCTCCGGCTTCTGTGACCGTCAAAATGCGGATTTTCCCTTCCTTCGTATGGGCTTGGATAGAGCTATGAGGGCTGGAGTTCTCAATTATAGAATGTCATGACACCGCCGCATGATTTTTTACAGTAATTTCACAGTGTCAGTTCATGATTCTTTCAGGGCTGCTTTGAACCATGACTGAAAGAACAGTGGCCCTCCGAGTGTCAGGGGACGCGCTGGAACCCGAGTGGTGGAGCCGTGGGCGGCCAAGAGTAAAGCGCACACACGCAGGAGGCGGGCACGTCTCAGAGGTCAAAACATGGGCGAGAGGAGATGCAAAGGGTTAAGAGAAAATCTGCAGACGTTTTTTCCTGCTAAATTTTGATATTGGAAACACATCTTCCAAATGGCATTTTTTCAGCTCTGAGTTTCTCTGATGAATACCTGTTTAAAATGAGAGCCTCCAGGAGGCAGGGTGGGTGGGGAAAGAGAGACCAAGACAGAGAGAGAGAGAGAGAGAGAAAGAGAGAGAGAGTGGGAAGGAGGAGAGAGAAAGAGAAAGAGAGAGGAAGATTGGGAGAGGGAGAGAGAGAGAAATAGAGAAACATTTACCATTTAAAAAGGGGGTAGGGCTTTATATATTTCTCCCCCAAAATATCTTCAGTCGTCACAACAAAGGTCACCGTCATTTCTAAATCCTTTATATACCACATAAAATGACTTTTACTCCAAAAATCCTCCCCGAAGGATAGTTTGTGGGTTTTTTTTTATTATCATGATCTGCGTGGCTCACTCTTTTTGCCAATATTGTGACCAAATATAAAGCAAGAGTGTCGATTTTTTCAACCCAGAAATACATTTTGAAGTCCATCATGAAGCAGGTTGGAAGATGCCGTTTTGAAAGCTAGACCTCCTGGGAGGCTTTCTGACCCTCATAATGCAGGCAAATTCTTACATTACTGCATGATAGACATGGTAGGCTTAGGGACAGGTCCCCATTAGGAAATCACTATGTTTTCAGGCAAGTTTTGCCCTTGAGTTGAAGAGGGATGAAAACAAAGTAAAGTGGTAGTCACAAACTGTTTTGATCTTTAAACTTATTTGACTGTAGCACAGCAAAGCCTCAGCTTCTGCAGCCATGTTAGAGACATCGCTGCAGAAAATAGTCTCACTTTAGAATACGCTTTCACCCTTCAATGTTAATAACTGCTTCTTAGCAAGACCTGTGATTTCCTTCTCTCTTCCTCTGATAGCCAGTCCCTCGCTCCTCAAATCATGGACCAGGGGCCATCATCAGCATGGGCTCCACCCAGAGGCTGATTTGACTTGCATGGTCTCAGGCCTCTCCCAGATCTGCAGCACCAGGGTGGGAATTTTGAAAGGATTTCAACTCTAGGGACCCCTGGCTCAGAGAACTCTGATCTTGCAATGGAGTCCGTACGCACTTAGCACCTGAAATGTTCACTAGTCCACATCTCGAGTTTGGAGCAGCAAGAATCTTCATGGTGAAAGCTGCCATCACATTCTTCTGATTGCCTGGCGAACTAAGGAGACTCTTGGCCATAACCTTTTATAAAGTCTTAGCTCATCTTATCTGAGTCCTTCTATTATCAGAG
The DNA here is from genome assembly GCF_029281585.2 of Gorilla gorilla gorilla. Classification (NCBI taxonomy): domain Eukaryota; kingdom Metazoa; phylum Chordata; class Mammalia; order Primates; family Hominidae; genus Gorilla; species Gorilla gorilla. Next base: position 107,430,820 of record NC_073241.2, read on the forward strand.
TTAAACTCTTCCAGCTCCCTGATCCTTTCCTATTATTCTCTGAAATGTCCATCTCTTTTCTGCCCAACCCACTTAGCCATGTTCTTCTGGGCCCAAGAAGGTAAGAAAGAAAGATACTGGGAAGAGATAGATGTGCAAATGATGAATGAGCTTTCGTTTGGATTTGAAAGCCTGTGTCCTTAAGGAAAGGGTGGATTAAATGCGGGTAACATTTCTGGAATCAAAGAGGGTGAGTGTTCTGTGCATTCTCCCCAGTCAGCTGCGATCTCTACATCAGCAACCGGCCTTGTCACATTGTGTTTGAATATGTGTGTGTTCTTCTTTCAAACATGGCTGGGCCTTAGGGTTGTTTTTTTTTGGTTGTTTGTTTTTTGCTTCTATTTTTGCTTTATTTTGCATTTCCCCATAAATGTATGTAATTAAAAAATAGAATCCACTTGTTGCGAGTAAAGTAGTCATCTCATTCCACACTTCCTCCCACCACGGCACCGTTAATTTATCGTGCAATCCTAGCATTTTTATTCTTCCTGAGATGTGGATAACCTTTTTACATTGAAAACTCCTTTGCAACCTTACAAGAAAAGCCAATTAATCAATTAGAATATCATTCTCGAATTACAGTGGAATTATGTGTCCCCTCTGCTGAAAACCATTGAAACTTGCGGTGCATTACTTCAATTAAGAATACTTAATTTCCAAATGGCACAAATGAGCAAAGCATGAGTCATAGCACACGGCTCTCCTTAAAAGCCATCAGTGCTAATGGTTTTGAAACCTGTATAAACCTGATACGTGCTTCATTTATATGGCAAGCTAAATCCACGTAAGGGTGTAATATTTCTGCTTATGTACACAAGGCTTTATGTGGTGCTCCCTGCAATTGCACAAAAATGTAGATGGCTTTTTGCATGCCCTGCTTCTTACGTGAGGTGTGGCAAGTAGATAGGATCATGCTTCGCTATCACCCCACACAAAGTGCACTTAGGCCGATCGATCGGAATGCTTCATAACATTCGAAGTTATGATAATCAGAGATTAGGGGGAAACAGCAAATTCCAGTGTCTGGAGAAGTATTTTTCATTGCTCCTGTATCTCACTATCCCGTCTGCCTGGCTTTGTTCCAGACTCTTCATTTGACCCCTTTGCACTGCCATCCAGCATGAATGAGTTTTGCTAGAATGAGGGGTGTGGAAACCAGTTTCTCAAGCCTCCCAAAGCTCCAGGTTTTATTCTTGTCTTGAGTTCTTTGTATCCAGACTGTTCATTAGAATCCTGGGAGAAGATGACCCTGAGATAGCAATAATGGTGCGTTCACCATGGGGAGCCCACACCTGTTCCCTGCAAAGGACTCACATGTTTCTTCTCTGGCCTACTTATCTCCCCCAGTATACAATACCACCTTTTACACTTCCTCAGCAAATTGCTTTAATGCATTAGATCGACAGTACTAAAATCTAAGTCCATATTAGACTTCAATACTAATGTTTGTGTTAACCATAAACACAAAATACAAATACTGATGTTTATGAATTAGTGTTACTAATATTAATTTTTGTGTTAACCATGAATTTCTATACTAATTTCAATACTAATTAAATACTAATTTTTGTGTTAACCACAAATGTATAATGAAGAACAGTAAGAGAAAATAAGAGGATGTGGAAAATCAATATTAGTTCTAAATATTCTTATTTTGTTCCCAACGTTTTGTATCAAACTGTTTATAGCATATGATTTTTCCTCCCAAAGTACTGCCTTCATGCTCTAGAAAAATTTGCTTTCAATTTTCAATAATCAAATGGTAAATTTTGTTTAAATTAGCTTCTTTAAAATGAAAACACTTGATTCTGGGAAGATTTTTCCTAATTGGCTAAATAAAGACAATTTTACTGAAATAAAAACATTCTGTTCTATCAAAAGGTCTTGGGTTTGGGCAACAGGGAGCTAGTTCCCTGGGAATGTGAGACAAGTGCACATCCTGAGCCCATCCCAGAAACACTGAAGTCCAGCAAGGCTCTCACCTTGGTTCTGGGCTTAGGAACATCCTTGAGCTCACCACAGGCTGCAGCTTGCTCGTAGCCACTCGCCCTCAACTCATTGACGGCTCCAGCTGGGCACTGCTGCCTCCAAGCGACGCGAGGGCGGGCAGAGTTTCAGGAAGCATGCACTTGGCCTGTTAACCAGCACTGGAAAGAGTAAGTCATTGCTGAAGTGTATTTACCAAGGTGGGACAGTGGATTTATTTTATTTATTAGGTTTTATAAAATATCTTGTGTAACTTTTAAATATGTAGATATTTGGCAGATAAGCCTCCCTTTGTACTTTACCCTGGGCCCTGCAAAAATTAAGGGCTGGCCTGACATTTGGCAGCCTAGGCTCGACCTTAAGTACTTTCTGTGTCTCAGCACTGCATTAAAACCCATTGTACATAGTCCTTTTCATGATGTATTTAGACTTGAACATGATATCTGCATCTGTAATGCAGGGCAGGCTAGGGGATTCCTGGTATTATTTAAAAATCTGGATGACAGCTGCAAGCTGCAGGTTGAGCAATTAGATTATTAGTTTCATGTTTTTAGAATTCCAGAGAAGAATGAATGCTCACATGTGACTCGGTAACAATATTAGTTCTCACTCTAGAGAGGGCATTTTCTTGAATCTATAATACAAACCATTGTTGATAATACAAACACTCTTGGGGCCATTCTTAAAGTAAGTAATTTGAATCCACTTTTGTCAACGGTGGTGTGTGGTCCAAAGGATTTAATTCCACACAAATGCAAACATGGTAACCTTGAGCTTTATTTTTTGGGAAGGGTATGGCTCTGATTCAGTGGATCCTTGGAAGCCATGTGACTTTGGGCTCTAGGACTGACTGGCCTTGGGTTAGTGAAGAGGGTGAATAATTTGCCTTCCTTTTCTGAATCTTCCTTTGTTTCCTCATCTGTAAAGCATGAGCATTAAGTGTGAGAAGGCGGCGCATGCTTCACATAGATTGGCTGCTCCACGAACTCATTTGTTTCTACTTGGAGCCTTGTGTGTGTGTACTGAGTTCCCTCCATGCCCTCAGGAGACATTCGGCCTTAACCACATGTGGGCCACACCCAGGCTTCTGGGTTTGGGGTTTCATTTTGTTTTGTGTTTGTTTGTTTTTTGAGACAAGATCTCCCTCTGTCACCCAGGCTGGAGTACAGTAGTGCAATTTCAGCTCACTGCAGCCTCTGCCTCCTGAGCTCAAACAATCCTCCCACCTCAGTCTCCTGAGTAGCTGAGACCACAGGCATGTGCCACCATGTCCAGCTACTTTTTGTGTTTTTTTAGTAGAAATGGGATCTCACTGTGTTGCCCAGGCTATGGCTTCTGTTTTTGAGAGTATTTAATAGTGTGTTTTAAAATGTGAGTAGTGATATTATTCTAATGGCAGTACCAAAGGCCCTTTGATTAGAAGTTGATGTAGGTGAAATGGTGAGAATGAAGTCAGTGCTGCTATTTCTGTATGAGATGTGATTGTTTACATTTCATTTGCCTCAGATGGTGAGGACCTCGGTGTAAGAACTAACCACAGGGAATAAGAAACGTGGGGAGATATTTGGTGAACTTAGTTGGAAATACTATGTTAATGGCATTTCCAAATTATATGCTCAATGTATTTTTCTCTGACCTCTAGACTTCTCCAATAAAGGACCTCTACATTTAAAACGATGGGTCTATTTGTTAAGGTAAATTAAAGGGGCACAACTTGCCTGTGTTTCTAGAATATACTGACACTCTTTGGTGTATTTATTGTAATTGTTTTCAGATTAACACTTGGACTGCTTACTTTAACTGTACAGATTCTGACTTTAAAAAGTGTCTTGAAGTTGACAAAACATATCAAATGTATTATTTGATAAAATAACTAGAGCAGTATGTAAGAACAGACTTAGTGAGGTTTTCTCACGTTCAGAGCACTGCACATCTTGGATTCTGCCATCCCTATCGCACAAGCATGATACCTGGGTCTCCTGGGGAAGGCTGTCTCATTTCCTGCCTGTGTGTGATAAGAGTGATGCAGGTGGGCAGGTGAGTCCTGAAATCAGGGCTTAGCCCAGGAGGATTCTTGCCTTTGCCCAGGGAAGAATCCAAGGGTGAGCCCGTGGTGTTAGGCAGGAACCCTTCATTGAGCCAGAGCTGCTTTCTGCAGAGCAGGACAAACTCACAGGAAGTGTCCCAGAGTCCGCAGCTTATGGGCCCCGACGCCTATATCCACACTCTACTTATACCTGCTTTCAAATGCACGCAAATTAAGGGGTGGATCCATGCAAACTGAAGAGTGAGTTAAGGACTCCCTAGGAAAGGGCAGCCCCTTCTAGGTTGTTGCCACTGAAAGCAGTGATAACTTCTGGGCGGTTGCCATGGCATTGGTAAACTGTCATGGCGCTGGTGGAAGCATCTTTATGCCAGCCAGCAGTGAGGGCAGCCAGGGATTGCTTTGAGCAGAATCTGCTGGTTCCCATGGCTTTCTTCACTTTATCTTGTCTGGACCGGACCCTGCTTGGGTCAGCAGGGCTGTGACCAGGAAACACGTCCTGCCAGTCTCCTATGTCAAAACCATTTATTACTTCCCATATCTTGGGGAAATAGTGTGCATTTAGGGGGAGCATGGATTCTGGAACACAGCAAGACTCAAGTCCTGCCGTGGTAGGTTTGTGACATCAGGTGGACGTCACCTTGTGGAACCCCGTATTCCTTGCCTGTGAAGTGATCATCGTAAAGTGACCTATCTTGGGGGTTGTGAATATTAAAATGCATCCCTGGTCTCCACGCAGGGACTCAGTAAACACTAGTTTGCTTTCTCTTTCCCTTAAGTTGCCAGAAAACTCTTTTCAGATTGTAATAAAGAACCATCCAAAGTAGGTTATTTTATGAGGTTGACAGATCCTATTACTTAGCTTTAAATCTCATCTTAATGAGGAAGAAGAATTCTACAAAAGTGGGCCCAGTCAGGTTTTTCCATTGTGTTTCTAATTAGAATTTAAGTTGCTTTTAATGTCAGTTCTAAAGAACCCTTGGTGGAAAATTAGTAGTTACCCGTCGACATAAAATGCAAGATGATGCCTGGACAGTCTGAACCACAAAACATTTGGCCCTTAAATCCCAGGAAATGTAAGCTGCATGGGGTGGGAGGCGGGTGGTGTGGGGCATCTGTAGATTAGGTAGGTCATTGTGATTGAATATCCTGGTTAAAAATCAAACTAACCAACATTTTCCAGAGGAAAATAGAGCACATTTCTGTGGCCCTGACGCCTGATCATTCCTGCCTCTGACACTGCCTGCAGCATCCTCTCTTCTTTACCATTACTGATGTGAATCTCCAAAGGCCCTGTGCTTCTTTCTTGCCTTCTCCTAGTGAAAAACATCTCTTGCTTATTAAAAAGACAGCTTCATTCAGCCCTGCTCAATAAGGATCTTGGTTAGAGTTATCTTTTAGAAATATAATAGGCACAAACCATGAGTTCTTTCTTTTTTTTTTTTTTTTTTTTTTTTTTGAGAAGGAGTCTCACTGTGTCGCCCAGGCTGGAGTGCAGTGGTACGATCTCGGCTCACTGCAAGCTCCTCTTCCTGGGTTCAAGCCATTCTGCTGCCTCAGCCTCCCAAGGAGCTGGGACTACAGGCGCCCGCCACCACACCTGGCTAATTTTTTTGTATTTTTAATAGAGACGGAGTTTCACTGTGTTAGCCAGGATGATCTTGATCTCCTGACCTTGTGATCCACTCGCCTCAGCCTCCCAAAGTGCTGGCATTACAGGCGTGAGCCACTGTGCCTGGCCCAACACGAGATCTTTCTTAAATGAGCATTAAATTACTATACATCAATACTCTTTCCTGACAAAGGGGTAAATGTGAAATGAAACTTAATATTTGCCAAAAAAAAAAGTGTGAAAAAAGAAATAAGAATCGCCCAAACCTAAAGTCTGAATGCTTCTTATCTATAGACTGACAAGTTAGAAAAGCACTAAGCTCTGGAATTAGTTTGCTAAAACTTTATTTAGTCTCCTGGGCCATAGGAGCATTTGGAGAAGTGTGCTGCATTTGTGACTGTAAACAGTACAGTCAGGAGAATTGATTTTAATTAGGGTAAAAGTTTGTTCATTTGTTTTGTTGTTGAGTCTCTATGAAAGACAGCAGGTATAGTGGGAAAGGCACAGAATTTTAAAAAATACCCGAAGGTTAGAATCTTGGCTATTTGTTTGTGTGACTTTAAGCCAAGAATTGGGCTTTTCTTAACTCCAGTGAGTTCATTTATCAGCCTGGGATTTAAAAGCAGACATTTGGTGAGGATTAGAGATAATTACATGACTTGCCTAGCAAAATTTTTGGCAGCCAATGATTATGAAATATTACTTTGCAAGAATGCCTTGACAACACTGAAATTGTGGCTGTTTCAAAATAGTCATATAATTTTTTAAAAAATTGGCCAGATGCAGTGGCTTATGCCTGTAATCTCAGCACTTCGGGAGGCCAAGGCAGGTGGATCATGAGGTCAGGAGATCGAGACCATCCTGGCCAACATGGTGAAATCTTGTCTCTACTAAAAATACAAAAATTAGCTGGGCGTGGTGGCATGTGCCTGTAGTCCCAGCTACTGGGAAGGCTGAGGCACGAGAATCACTTGAACTTGGGAGGTGGAGGTGGCAATGAGCCCAAATCATGCAACTGCACTCCAGCCTGGGCAATAGAGCGAGACTCCAAAAAAAATTATACCATTATTTACAGTATGAAAGTTAATAAAGGTTTTACAGAAACATCAAATGGCTAAACATTACAAAAACTTAAGTCCAAATAACCCAAGTTAAATTTTGGCAAACACACACGTAACTAGGGAAGATGGAATGAAGACTCCATGGACTTTTAGGAAGTTACGTGACCAAAGACACAGGGTCTCCAGATGGCAGATCTAAGCCAAGAACAAGTCCTGCTGTCCTTAGAGGGTGTCCGAAGCCTCCCACCCTGATCCTTAGGGCCTGGCTCTTGGGTTTGTGACTGAGGCTGCTTTGGGGGTTCAGTGAGGCAGGTGCAGGATTCCCTCACCACCATCACACCAGTGTCTCCACCATGGAAGATGATGAGGCTCTTTGGAAAACACACATGGAATGGCACGTAGGAGATAAGTGGGGAGGAGCGTAGGATGTGCCATTGGGCTCACTGGGGTGAGGATACCTGGGAGACCTCAGTAGGCACACACACAATGATGGGGGTGGGGGCCAAGGCTGAGGAAGAGACATGGAGTGTCATCAGCAACTGGATGGGAGCTAAACTTGTGTTCCAATACAGGGTGGTTCCCGGAGAGTGTGAAAAGGGAAGAAAAAGAGAATCACACTATCTAGAAATCCTGTGTAAGGGGCAAGCAAGAGAGAAGAGCTCGGGAATGGCGTGGAGAAGGGCTAGACCAGGAGAGAGGGAAAAGGAAAAGAAGCCGAGGAAAGGACAGTCTCAAGGATTAGGGGTGTGTTAGTCCATTCTCATGCTGCTATAAGACATACCTGAGACTGGGAAATTTATAAAGAAAAAGAGGTTTAATGGACTCACAGCTCCACGTGGCTGGAGAGGCCTCACAATCATGGCAGAAGGTGAAGGAGGAGCAAAGGCACATCTTACATGGCAGCAGGCAAGAGAGCATGTGTGAGGAGAACTGCCTTTTCTAAAACCATCAGATCTCGTGAGACTTATGCACAATCACGAGAACAGCAAGGGAAAACCCACCCTCATGATCCAATTACCTCCATCAGGTCCCTCCCACAACACATGGGATTATGGGAGCTACAAAGTAAGATGAGATTTGGGTGGGGACACAGCCAAACCATATCAAGGGGACACTCAATACATCCAGTGCTTTAGAGCTAAATGAAAGTATAACACCAAAGAGTATCTTTTTGTTCTGGCCCTTGGAGGAAGCCTTTGGTGACCACATGGAAATATTTCCCAAGGAGGTCTTGAAGCCACAATGTAGTGGGGAAGGATGGACCAGTGGGTGAGAAATTGGAAATGGAAATGGACTGTGCTGGCCTCAGCATGGAGAGCAGGGCAGGTGGCCTGAGGCAGATGCAACCCCACTGGGAATTATGGCTGTCCTAGTTTCAGGAACCGACATCAGTCCTGCAAAAACAATCTTAAGCCTGGTGCTATTTTAAATTTATCTATATTCACATTTTCAGTTCAGAAAATACAGAGAATGCTACCTTTGGAAAACACCACATTCTTCCATTTCATTTGGGTGTTATGTAGATTTGTTAGATGTAAATGAATTAAATTTAAATGATTATCTAAAATGTAACCAAACCATAACCTCAATTAGTCAAATTGAAATAATGCCCTGACATTTTCCAAAACATCACCTCATTTTATTTTGAATTAATTTTCTTAAATATGTCAAGATAATTGAATGAGAGAAATATCACTGAAAAGAGCCTTTCCTTACATTTGAGCCTTTATTTTCCAAATATAAAATTCATATATTTCCTCAACAATTCATTAGCTGGGGGCCCCCTCCAGGGATGGAAAGTCTAGCAAGGAAATTAATTCCTAAATGAGATGTTCCTGCAGAAACCTCTCCCATATGACACACAGAGCTATCTAGGAAAGACTCCCTCAAATATACGATACTAGTCAAGGAATTCACCAAAAAATGTGAATATTTATAAGGCAACTCTCAACAACAAGCAGCCAATCATCATTAGATCCTTTGGTTTTCATTATAATAAAATTAATCTTGATTAATTCATTCATTATTAATCTTGCATTCAAATGCAATTCCATAGAAACTGCATTGTGATTTAGCAATTAATTTACATGCCAAGATTGAGCAGCATTTCCTTGGTCCTCCGAGGCATAGCTCTCCCCTGTGTAGTGGAGTGAAAGCCAGGCCCACAAGATCCATTTATCTGAAATATTCCAGGAAAATAAAAGCAAATGTCTAAGGTATAAATGCTAAAGCAGGGGGATGTCTTTCCTGCCTCATGTTCTGTAATCTGAAAAACAGAGACCCTGTCACATCTGGTGTGTAGGAAAAGCACACACACACTTCATATGTCCAAATAAAGTGCAGGTCTGTAAGCAGTTTAATTGAATTCTTAAAGTTTCTGATTTCTACTCATTGTCTGCATGAGCTTTCAAAGATGTGTTTTTGTATAAAAATTCTGAAATAACAAATTGTAAGCCCACAGCTTTCATTCCTCTGTTCTTGAAGTGGCCAAATATCATCGTGCACCACATACGGACATTTCATAGACCACACATACGAGGGTGGTCTCAGAAGATGATAATACGATGTTTTCACTGCACCTTTCCTGTGTTTAGATCTGTTTAGATACACAAATACTCATCGTTGTATTTTAACTGTCCACAGTATTCAGTAGAGTCACATGCTGTGCTGGTTTCTAGCCTGGGAGCAATGGGCTATGCCATACAGCCTAGGGGTGCCTGGACCATGCCGTCTAGGTCTGTGTACATGCTCTCTACCATGTTCACACGGTAACAAAATTGCCTAACAATGCACTTCTCAGGAGGTATCCTCATCATGGCGTGATGCATGTCTGTATGTAGAGTATTTGGTATATACGTATAGTGTGGGTTCCCATCACGGGATGGGAAGTCCTAGGGCCGTATTGAAGAGAAGCTTCGTCAGTGAATCAGGAGATGAGGTTATAAAAAACTTTGATTTTTACCCAACAATGTTTTTATTATTTAGTTTCCCGAAACATAATTGTATATATGTAAGAATTAAGAAGCACTGCAATAATCAGGGAAACCCGACTGACTAACTGATAGCTTTGGTTTGTGAAAATGTCTGCACATCTGCCAAAATACGAAGGTTTTAATTATTCATCCCCATCTCCACAGGCGGGTGCAGGGGGCAGCATCAGAACTCTCTGTTGCTATCCCTTTACGCTGTCCAAGATTTACTGATGCATATATCAAAAAAGGTGCTGGCATACTGTCTTCATTCTGTCCAAAAGATGAAGAAGGAAAAAACAAGTTTTCAAACAAAACTTGGAAGCAATCCCCACACTGAGGATGTTTACACAGGGTTTCTTGATTGCACAGGAAACAAATGTTCCCATTTGATCTGATCAGCCCTATTCCATCTAGCTAAGGCTATTGTGAAAGAAATGAGAACTTTCATCCACCCGCGAAAGGCATAAACCAGAATTTCCAGTTGAAAAGGGAGGTAAATGAGAGCTTCGGCTTCCAGGCTAGGAAATGCCCTCATAAGCTGCATCAGAATGTCTGAGTTCCTGTTGACTGTGTGGACCTGGTTTTAAGAACCGCCCTTCAGCACCCTGCAAAAGCATCTCTTCCCAGCAAATGCGGGTTTGCTTTCAGCATGGTGCCGCTTCCCGCGCATGGACAGGGGCTCAGGTGCCACACCTGTTAACTACCAATCACGCACCTCTCAATCAATCCCCCTCGGGCCAGCCCTGCAGAATGAAGATGTCAGAGCTGTAGCTATTAACGCCTCTGAAGGACACGAAGGTCAGTCGCATATTACAAAGAGAAATAGAAAAGGAACAAAATCGTCCTGACGTACATTTACCTAAAATATCCAAGAAATTGAGACAGATGTCATCAGCATAGACCCTCATTCGTGGGCCTCGGTTTTTCTGCTAAAGGACAGTGAGCCAGGCCTTTGCTTTGAGGCACTGTTGGCATCTCCTTGGAGCAGTTTCTTGAGTACTTCTCCACAAACAGGCGTTTATAGTGTTCGGGGTGGAAAGGATTTGCATCTTAAAGCACACGTATCAATGATTTAGTGTTTATAAGCAGTTTAAGTTGTCTATTTCTCCTTTTTTTTCCTAAAAATTTTTCACTGTGCTGCCCTTCAAACTTTCTTGGAACCAACTTCAGCTATTTATTGATATCTTTTGAATTGTGATATCTGCCAATTTGACATAAAGAAATATAAAAATATATTAAATCTTATATATGCACACATTTTGTATACGAATGTAATATATATATGTGTGTGTACATGCGTGTCTGTGCATGTGTGTGTGTGTGTATGGAGACATGGAAAAGAGCCTTAATTACACTGAAGTCTACTCAGAAGTGCAGTGTGATCTGAAAATCTTAGCTCATCACCTCCCAAATCTCCAAGAAGCAAAGGGAACACCAAAGAGAAGCCCAAGCTCTGTAGGCGCCAGAAGGGACCTCGTGCCCCAAGGCATTCTCTGGGTCATTGCTCCTGCTGGCCACATCCCTGTCCTGTCTGGATGGAAGTCCGGCCAGTCGGTGTGTGAGCTGTGCAGTGTCCACACTGTGTCTGATGGGAGTAAAATGGAGAATACACTCCTCCTTCATCCTGATGATCCCGGGGTCCCAAACATGGAACGCTGCATACACACGTCTGGGTATCATGCAAGGCAGCTGGAGGACCCATAGGGTGCAGACCCTGTGGCTACGTGGAGGCCGAGGGTCCCCACTTAAGGGCCATCCAGAGTGGCTGCCTTTTAGGAAAAGCTTGATTCCTTCCCTGCAATCTCTCGGTGTTAGGACGCGGCCCTCCAGTGCATCACGCATTCTCTTTCTTACCTGTTAATCCTACAGGTCTCATTTTAGACAAAGATAATCACCCTGGAGACGAGGAAATAATGACATGAAGCTGGTGCTTTGTTCACTCTTTATAAAATGTCCATTAGTGACCAGAGCCATCCTGTCATGGACACCGTGTTGGCCTGAGATGCTCTCTTCTCCTCCCTCTGATTTTTTTTTTCTCAATGCTTCCTTGAGAAACCTCCTTCATGTCCAGAGCTGCAATCGCCCCTATGGGGAGGACTCACACTTAGGCCAAAGCCCAGAGCCCCTTGCCATTCAGAACCGTTCATCCAGCCGCAGACTCCATGTCTCCACGCGTGGGCGAAGGGTGCTTCGAGTGCAGCACAGCCGCTCCTAAGGCCTGGCCTTTCCCTGTGGCCCTGGGTCTTCTCCAGGACCCCATCTCAGGGACAGTACTCCCATCCGCCCAGGCGCCAGGCCCAGGAGTTAGGGAACATTGCAGTTGCCCATTTTCAAGGAGGTCAGAGGGGAAAGGAGGAGACTGAAGAGTCTGAGAAGTGGACGGGAAACTCAGAGCACAGCCGCCCTCACCACCCTCCTCTGACAGGGCGGCACTGTTCATTGCTGACGTTTCCCAGGGAGTAAGGACCTGGCCCAAACACCTGCACCCTGAGCTCCAGAGAGAGCTTCCCATCCACAGGGTGGGGGGGAGGGCAGTGAGGAGGACTGAAGGGCTTGGCTACTCCTGTAGAAGGAAAGGTCCACGGGGCTCTGAGAGAGAGAGAGCTGAGTCACTCTCAGCCAGGAAGGATGGGTGCAAAGGACAAAGTTGACGGTAGTTACGTGGGGCTCCCGAGGAAGAAGCTCCCAAGGGCTTCTCTCAGGGACTCATTCTTCCAGAGAACAAGAATGAGCAGCTCAACAGTTGCATTCAGAGTTCAACAAACAGGATGACCTGAAGGCGGGGGGAGGCAGTGACATCTGAGGGAGGGCCAGGGAGGCCCCTCTGAGAGGGTGGGAGCCTAGTGGAAGAGAAGTCTGGTAAGGATCTCGTTGTGGAGCGTGAAGGGGGAGGGTCTGCAAGGAGAGGCGGCCACAGGTGCGTTGCTTTGCGGTATCAGCTGGGTTTGTGCAAACAGCGGTGGGAGATGGGGGCCAGGGTGATGCTAGGTGTATCACACTGGTCTAAGCAACGGACATCTGAACGTTTCACAAAATTATGGCAGTGACTCAAACCTCATTCGTTCATTCAATGAGAAATATCAGATGCTTTCCAGGTGCCAGGTACTGCTCCACCTGTGGGTTTATGGTGAGCAACACTCTGAGGTGTATTTTCCTCAATAATGTATCTGGAAACATCATGATATTATGAAGGATATGTAAGCACATATGTATGAAAAACACTTTTGAGCCAAAACACCATACTGATAGTTATATATAACATTCATATAATATATATCACAATATATAATATGTATGCTATGTATTGTGTTATTAAATATATATGCTATATATAATACATATATTATGGCATATTATGTATAGCATATAATATAGATAGCATAATCATAAAAATATATAGCATATATGTTATCTATATTGTGTTACTAAATATAACATTTTCCCAAGAAAATTGTCCCAACTACTAGAAAACACCTTGATATCGTTTGGCTGTGTCCCCACTCAAATCTCATCTTGAATTCGCATGTGTTGTGGGAGGGACCTGGTGGGAGGTAATTGATTCATGGGGGCAGGTCTTTCCCATGCTGTTCTCATGATAGTGAATAAGTCTCATGAGATCTGATGGTTATAAAAAGGGGAGTTTCCCTGCACAAGCTCTCCTCTCTTTGCTGCCATCCATGTAAGATGTGACTTGCTCCTCCATACCTTCCACCATGATCGTGAGGCTTCCCCAGCCACATGGAACTGTCAGTCCAATTAAACCTCCTTCTTTGTAAATTACCCAGCCTCTGATATGACTGTATCAGCAGCGTGAAAACGGACTCATACACACCTGAAGTCAAAGATGATACTTCTAAGTTCTTCAAATGAAGAACTGTTCTGTTGGTAACGTTAAGCCACCAAAACATTAATTAAATTCAACTCTTGTTTTACTACCATTTGTATTAGATGTGTTCAAAGTCAAAGAAACTATTTCAAATTTTGAAAAATCCATAGTTTATCAAATCATGGACACTTTACCCAAATGGTGATAGTTGTACTAAGATTAAGAAAGTTAAATTAACAGAGTGTGTGATTATGGCAGTCACGTTGCATTTCCCCCATGTTCTCAATTGTACATATGAAGGAGACACAGCAAGGCATGGGCCACCTGCCCTGGGCATGGAGACCGAGTCCGGGTCCTCCCTTCTCTGTGCATGGAGCTCTCATCCTGTGACTTTCCCTCACTGTGTCTGGTCTCCACCACAGCAGAAGACTCACTGGGCTGCCATCCATGACAGGTGTATGACTCTGTGATTCTGTGGTTCTTATGTTCTGTCCTGTCACAGGTGATAACAGGAATATGTTCCTCTGTTTATAATTACATTTCTGTTCCATATTCTTTAAGGACTGGGAGGCAGGGAAGGAAATGGACATACACATTGGACAGGCTTTGTGGTCCCCGTTCCTGGGAGGAGGTCAGATTCCCTGAGCAGCAGCAGCACCCCCAGAATGTGAACCCTGCATTGCCATGAGACCTTCAGAGGAGATCAAGATGGAAAGGACTTCTGTGAAACCACGGAGGAGCATGCGGTCGCCTCGGGCCTCCCTCCCACCGGCAAATCCTGGAAGCGGAAATCACCTGATTCCCATCTCATTCCCCTTGGAGTTGGGGAAGGAGTGGGATATACTGAAAATATCCCTCTTTGGCCATGGGCAACGAAACCACCTGTGATTTCCTGTAATCTGATGAACGTAAAGTTTGAGCTATAAGACAAACATGAACTTTAATCTTGGGTCCACCACTATGCGGGCCTCCAAGCCCGAATCCTTCATCTCCAAACAGAAGTAAGGGAGACTCACCACTGCTGTGTGAGGATGGGGACAGGGGAGACTGGCACAGGGTGCCCCCAGGGCCGGCAGCGTGAGCCTGTTCTGTGAGAGAAAACCTCCTGAGAGCCTCCACTTTCTGGATTCCACGCGTTTGCTACACAGCAGCGTCAACTCGTGGGCTGAATCTCCAGTGAGCTTTGTTACGCTTTTCTCCCGCAGAGCCGTGGAACATGACTCATCAGTAAATGCAGTCAACTGAGGGCCTTTGCTTCCAGTGCACGAGAAAGAAAACGCTTTTATTTGAGGAAAAATAACATGTATTCACTACTGGACACAAATAATAACATCGTAGAATTCCCTGCTCTTATAGTTCAAAAAACAGAGTAGAAGAAAAAGAAATGCTTCCGTGTGCAATATGTAAAGCTCTTGTTTCTTTGGTTTAAAACTAAATTGCCTTGAATTAAAAAAAAAAAAAAAGTGACTCCAAGTACAGAGACCAAGTCCAATAATACAAATAGGAAAGGAATCTGAAGCATCGTAAGAGGAGATTTTCAAGTCTGAGCAGTTAAATGCAGTGTCTGGAAAAGCGAGAGCAGTGATTGCAACCAAATGATCCTATTCAACATCAAACGTGAAGATCAGGTGATAAGAAAATATTTTCTCATATAATAATTATTTCATGCATTTTGGTTGCTTTAGTTTATTCTTAAGGCAATACTTTAAATTTCCCATCAACATTTAAAAATTATTTACAATAGTCTATCGTGTATCACCTTACTAACATATCGGGCGCAGTTAACATGAAAGCTGTTGGCAGTTCCATATGGTTTTTCTGAATGTCTATTGACTTTTCATAATTTTCAGCCTGCACAATTCTTTGTGGGAGGGGTGGATTGCTGGTTCCGGGGGACGGAAGCCTGAACGCTGCCTGCCGTGTTCCCACTTTGTGGTGATACTGGCAGTTCCCCCACTGTGGTGATAGTAGGAGTCCCTTGGTTGTTGTTTTTTCTTTTAGTGTATTAGGTAATTTTACTTCTCAGTGAAACATATTTCTGAATATTTAGTTGCTTCTTTACATAGAAACCTACCTCCTACCATGCTTCATATTTGCTTAGAATGTAAATAATTTAACCCTACAGCTTCAACAGTCTTAATAACGGGTTCCTCAGCAGACTGTTTCTCTCTTCCTGCAGGAGAAGACTCAGGAATGAGGAGAGGCAACATCCTGTCCCAAGCATCACCTGCTGTGACGATGGCCGAGAGCCACAGTCCACACTCTGGGCAGCACTGGCACCTGCGCACCAAGCCGTGGGCCCGACTTTTAACTGAACAACTTTATTACATAAACTTTATCATCTTTCCAAAAGGGTTTTCCTTTCCTTCATACCTCTTTCAAGACTACACTCCAATGATTTTCTGCAAATTCACTGTGTGATGTGTTAGTACATTTTAACCTCTCATATATGACCCTTAGTGCCTCTTCAGAGTCACTTTTGCTCTTAATCCCAGCCCCTGGCAACCACTAATCTACTTTGTGTCCCTACCAATTGACCATTTCTGGGCATTTCATGTAAATGGAATTAGAATATGTGGCCTTTTTTATCTGGCTTCTCGGACTCAGCATAAAGTTTTCATGGTTCATCTATGCTTTAGCATGTGTAAATACCTAATCCCTTTCATGGCCAGAGAATATTCCATTGTGTGGATGTACCACATCTTGCTTATCCTGTTATCTGCTGACAGACACTGTGTGGTTTTCCACCCAATACTTCAGGGTATTGTAATAGGGCTGCCATGACCATGCCCAGGCAAATCTTCCTGTGGGCGTACGTGCTCATTTCTCTTGGATAGGACTGGAATTTCTGGATCTTGTGATAAACTTATGCTCAGCTCATTTAGAACTGCCAAGCTGTTTTCCAAAGTGGTTGTACCATGTTACACTCCCACTAGCAGTGTGTAACAATTCCTGTTTCTCCACTAGGATTTAGTGCTGTCTCTCTTTTTACATTGTATCCATTATTGAGGTGAGAGCACGCCCTTTCTTGATCTCATAGCCGACAGAAATCAAACAAGGTGCAGCAGAGGCAGTGGCTCTCAGAGTTGCTGCCTTCACATGGCAGGCACCTCACTTCATACAAACACTTGTACACACATCACATCTGATACATGTGTTACATTTTATACATACCAACATTTTATTCATACCTGTGTGTGCACATAGACACGTCACGTTTCATACATGCATATTACACACACACATCACATTTCATACCTGTGTATGTACACAAACTCATCACAGTTCATACATTCATACACGCATTTGCACACACACACATTTCATACATACGTATGTGTACACATGTCTCCTTTCATACATGTACACACGTGCATATACACATGTCCTGCATACATATGTGCATACGCATATCACATTGCATACACGCAGGTGGATACACATATCACAATCCATTGGCCAATGTAAGTCTCATGGCCAAACCCAACATCAGGGGACGGGAAGCATCCGTCTTCCAGAGATAGGCTTCGCGGGTCACAGGGAAGTGTGCACATGGTCCTCTTACAGAACAGGCAGTAATTGTGGAAAGCAATATGGCCTAACAGAACCCCCCACGGTGCTGTGGCCTGGGGTTGTGCCTCAGGTGGGGCTCAATCACCGAGCGCAGTGTGGCCCTGAGTGGAGAGTCATGAACCGACACTGAAGCAGCAGAAGACCGATAGGATGGGTGGTCAGTGTTCACAGCTGCCTGCCTGGAGACGCCCTAGAGAACAGGGATTCGCTGACTGAGAATGCTTAGGAAATGCAAAATCCCATATTCCTCTTTTGGTGAGCCACATGCATCTTATTATTCCCAAATAATCTCACACTAATAAAATCTATTTAATTTTGACTCAGAATGTCCAAAATTGTGGTCCTGAAATATTTCCTTTGCACAACAGACTCAGGTTTCCATGATTTGTCCCCAGCATCAGATCAGGCCGCCCTCCGATCTTGGTGGCGTTGACCTAAGCCTCAGGAGGCAGAGCGAGGTCCCTCCCTCTGGCCTGCCTTCCTTCCCGACACACCCCTCCGGGGTATTCTGAGGGCACAGTGCTCAGGTTTAGATTTTGTAATCCTCACTTGAAGTCAAGCAAAGTATAATTTTAACGGTCTGTGAGCTACTATAAAGTAAGTTCTCCTTGTGTTTGGAAAAAAAAATATTATGCAAGTGCTCCAATATTTAACCAGGACAGTCTATTATTTTATTGAGAATAAAATAATGCATATTTTATTCTCAAATAACTGTTCTCTCAGAAGGAAACAGACATTCTAGGCAGGGGGATAGGGGAGGCAAACAGACAGAATAAAGGGAGAGAGGAGGAAAACTTTATTGAATTTAAATAACAGCAAAATCTTTCTCAAGGGCACCTACCACAGTACATCTGGGCTCTCGGGAAAGCCACAGCTATTGACACCCGAGACGACAGAGGATCCATATGAAAAAAACTACTCCAATTATTGGCTGCCTTTGTAATTAGAAGCAGAAAGTATCAAACCATTTGTTCAGATTGATAGACAGGGAATGTATAATGCAAAGAGATATAAAGGTTACTGTCATATCCTCTGAGCCAAAGAAAAGCAGATCAACTGTTCCTAAGGAATTCAGTTACAAACATACAATTGGTGCACTAAATAAGACTATGCTGCTTTCTTTTTCATTATGAGAATAAATAGCTTCGCCTCTCAGAGCTTTGCTTCATGATACTAAATCTATTTATTTAATTTATAGGTACTAATAATGTAAAGAAACTGTGCTGGTGTAATTTGATGAATATATTTGGTAAAGTTATTTCAATAATTTTTAATTTTCATATTGATTATAGGGGCTGCTGTAGGATAAATACTGCCACTTTCTATCTTAGTTTTGTTTAACATAAATGCAAAACATGATCTAATTAAGGTTTATCAAATGCAAGCTTATTTTTTTTTTTTTTTTTTTGAGACGGAGTCTTGCTTTGTCGCCCAGGCTGGAGTGCAGTGGCGCGATCTCGGCTCACTGCAAGCTCCACCTCCCGGGTTCACGCCATTCTCCTGCCTCAGCCTCCCGAGTAGCTGGGACTACAGGCGCCCACTACCACGCCCGGCTAATTTTTTGTATTTTTAGTAGAGACGGGGTTTCACCGTGTTAGCCAGCATGGTCTCGATCTCCTGACCTCGTGATCCGCCCGCCTCGGCCTCCCAAAGTGCTGGGATTACAGGCGTGAGCCACCGCGCCCGGCCCAAATGCAAGCTTATTTGTATGACATTATGTCTGCCATGATGCCCGTTAGTAAAGGCAGAGATTCTTAATAATCACTTAGATCTTGGATGATTGCTAAGCTTTTAAATTGAGGCCACAAGAGGAAATCAAGAGGCTTGTGCATTTTTCGCTTTGAGAAAAAGGAAAAGTTCTTCTCATAGACTGGTTGGGCAACAAGCCATTCACTTTGACGTGTTATAGAGGCAATATTTATGTAATGATGTTAATCCAGCAACATTTTTTAAATGGTTTGTTTTCAATTGGAGACTTTAGAGAGTGGGTGTGAAGCTTACACCTGCCCAGTTGTGAAGGTAGCTTGCAAGGTGGTGACGCGGGCAGCAAACCCAGGAGAAAAGTTACCCAGGGCTTGCTCTGAAACTCACCGTTAGAGGCTCAGGTTCCAGGGTCAACCTGCACCCACATGGAAGCTATTTGACTTCATGACTGGGCCATGTGAATATCCCTTTGTGAAAGAAATAAAGCATGGAGAACCCAGAGCCATCTATGTACTAACAGGTACTTTCTTACGCTAAGCACCACCTTCTTTTTCTTTTCTTTCTTTCTTTCTTTTTTTTTTTTTTTTTTTGAGACAGAGTCTTACTCTGTCATCCAGGCTGGAGTACAATGGTGTGATCTCGGCTCACTGCAACCTCTGCCTCCCAGTTTCAAACGGTTATCCTGCCTCAGCCTCTCAAGTAGCTGGGATTACATGCACCACCACACCTAGCTGATTTTTGTATTTTTTTAGTAGAGACAGGGTTTCACTATGTTGGCCAGGCTAGTCTTGAACTCCTGACCTCAAATGATCCACCCACCTTGGCCTCCCAAAGCGCTGTGATTACAGGTGTAAGCCACTGTGCCTGGCCTCCTTATTTTCTTATTTTTCATAAGGGACATCAAATTCTATAGGTTGATTACTATTCCGCTCATTTGGAAGGCCGCCGTGAATTTGCATACCTAAGGACCCAAGATTCTGCCATGGACGCAGTTGCCTTTCAAGGCACTGACCCCACAAAACGTGTTGACCAGGGAGTCCTGTCCATAAGGGACCTGGAATGGCTCTCTTCCTGATGTCTTCTCAAGTCTGCTGTTATAAGATCCATGCTTGTGTCTCCCCCAAATCCGCATGTTAAATTCCACACCCCCAGTAGGATAGTGTTAGGAGGTAGGTCTTTGGGAGATGCTGTCATTGGGTAGAGATGAGGTCATGAGAGCGGTGCCTCATGTTGGGATTAGCGTCCTGATAAGAAGAGAGACCAGAGCTTGCTCTCTGTCTGCACTCCCTGAGCAAGGCCTCATGAGGGTGTAGGGAGGAGGAGACCTCACCAGAACCCAATCAGCTGGGCTCACTTTCAGGTTCCAGCCTCCAGGACAATGAAAAACAAATGCTGTTTCAGCCACTCAGCCTGTGGCATTTTGTTAAAGCAGACTGGCTGACTGAGACACCCCCAGTCGCCTAAAAATCTGTTTCCAGACCCAGACACATTTTGCATCTCTGACATTTAAGCTTCGCAATTTCTGCTGTAAACTCTCCGGGTCCTGTGCATGGTCCTCATTTGCCCTTAGCCCCACACAGCCCAGCCTTGAGTCCAGCCATCTCCAAACCTGTAGATGGCATAGATCAAATCTTGACTTAATTCCCGAATGTCAATTATGGGAAGGAAGGAACTGCATTTGTCCTGATCTCCATGGTAGATCCAGAGCCTGGAAAACAGCACAGCATAAGAACTTGATAAATATATTTGAATAAACAAGGTCCGCTTTCAGGACCCAGTCAAGGGAAACCCAGAAGGAGAAACCTCCTCGGCACCCAGGGCCACCTAAAATGCCCTTGAGAACCACGTAGCCTTCCTGGTCAGCCCGGGCCGCCCACTCGTGTCTCCCCGGTTCCCTCCAACCCTCCTGCACTGTTCCGTGCGCTGCTCCCAGGCCCTCTGACCTCCGTGCACACTCACCAGGTTCTGTGGTTCTCCTGCCTCTGGCACACACTAGGATGTGCCTTCTGCTCCCCTTGTCGGTACGTGGGCTCCATGCAGCCATCCCAGCCAGTGGGCTGTGAAGACGCAGGTCAGCATGGGCTGAGAACAGAGCTGCTGGAGGGGCGCTTTCTTGTTTATATGGAAATGCCATCTTCGAAATGCTGGGTACTCCTGGGTTCCCAGTAAGCCTGGATCCCCAAGCGACCTTAATGAGCAGAGCTGGTAGTAGTACCAAAAAGCAAAATTAATCTTTTCAGGTGTAAGTTACCTGTAGTCTGGGAACATTTGTTACCATTCCTTGCCTCACCTGTGCTGACAGAGAGGCCGATGGTGTCTCCTCCTCCTTTAATTGTATTTTAAATAAAGCTTTACCGTCCTATAGAACTAAAAATAAAATAAAATAAAATAAAAAACAGAGATTTCTAAAAGATGTATAAAAGATTGAGCCTTGTCCCATCTCATATGCTGACTCCTTGGATTATTTAAACCCAAAGAACACTCAACACTGTTTGCACCTAAACTGGGTTTTGTCCCACTTTCTATTCATTCACTAAAAACACATTTGTTGGGAGTGTTTAGTAAACATCAAACATGCGATGATAACTCTGATTCAATCAAGAAGCTTGTAATTTAGCAGAATAGAAATATATCTTTGAGATAATAATGCTCAAATTCATTCTCAGAGAAAAAGCAGAAACTCACAAAAAGGAAATAGAGAGGTAGCAGGTACCCATATTAATAGAAAACAGTATTTCTTGGGAAAGCATGGCTCAAGATATTAGTTAATGGGCAAAGTGCAGCCTTTACCTGGTTCACACCTGCTCCCCTTACCTGGCCCTCACCTCCTTCTCTAGGCTTCTCTCCACTGGGCTTCCTGCACG
>NC_073241.2:107457500-107537500 GCF_029281585.2 Gorilla gorilla gorilla
GTGCACCGACAAATGTATGCAATGTCCTGCCAGTGGTCTTTCAGCTCTCCAGCAACCCTGGTTGATGTTAGAGCACTTCTTGGGTGACAGGTGGTATTTGTTAGGATTTTAACATGAATATTATTTGACGTGGACCTAAAAATTAATAACAGCCTAACCATTGCTTGTAATTTCAGTTGCTGTGTTTATGTAAAGTACTTTTATTGAGGTGCTCAATGTTTAGGATTTAGTCTATATTGAGTTTGGGATTCTTCTTGGGGCCCATGCTGTACTGTTAACATGAATGTAAATTGTTCTAGGGAAGGGCCGAAATAGTGCAGATGTAATAAACAGTTATCTCGCTATTTATAAAAATGATACAGACCAGTGTAAGAACCATTTATAAAAATGTAAACACATTTTTCGGCCTCCTTTGTTAATAAATCTTTACTGACATACAATAAACTGTGCACATTTGAAGCGTACAATGTGGTAAATGTGAATCTTGTTATACACCTATGAAACAATTACTGCACTCATGACAATAAACATCATCTCCCAGGGTTGGATTATGCATCTTCACAAATGTTCCCTGTCACACCCGCTGCTCTCTCCCTCCCTGCTCCCAGATAATCACCAATCTCCTCCTATCATTCTAGATTGGTTTGCATTTTTCTGGACTTAAATCAAGGGAATCATTCCCACAGCATATATACACACACACACACACACACACACATATATATACACACATATACACATATATACAAACATATATACACATATACATATATACACATATATACATGTATATATACATATACGTATATACACATATATACATGTATATATACATATACGTATATACACATATATACATGTATATATACATATACGTATATACACATATATACATGTATATATACATATACGTATATACACATATATACATGTATATATACATATACGTATATACACATATATACATGTATATATACATATACGTATATACACATATATACATGTATATATACATATACGTATATACACATATATACATGTATATATACATATACGTATATACACATATATACATGTATATATACATATACGTATATACACATATATACATGTATATATACATATACGTATATACACATATATACATGTATATATACATATACGTATATACACATATATACATGTATATATACATATACGTATATACACATATATACATGTATATATGCATATATACATATATACATATGCATACATACATATGCATACATATACATATATACATATGCATACATACATATGCATACATATACATATATACATATGCATATATACATATGCATACATATACATATATACATATGCATACATATGTATATATACATATATACATATGCATATATACATATATACATATATACATATATACATATGCATATATACATATATGCATATATATACATACATATATATGCATATATACACATATATACATATGCATATATACATATATATGCATATATATACATATATACATATGCATATATACATATATATGCATATATACATATATACATATATATGCATATATACATATATACATATGCATATATACATATATATGCATGTATACATATATACATATGCATATATACATATATATGCATATATACATATATACATATGTATATACACATATACATATACATATGTATATACACATACACATATACATATACACACATACACATATATATACACATATATGCATATGTATATATACATATACATATATACATATGTATATATACATATACATATACATATATACATATGTATATACATATACATATACACATATACATATTCATATGTACATATACACATATGTGTATATGTACATATACACATATATTATTTTTCTTTGCCTGTCTTCTTAATTCAGCACAATTATTTTGAGGCCTATCCATGTTGCTGCATACTTACTTCCCTTTATTGCTGAATAGTATTTAATTTACACGAATACACCACAATTTATCTATTCATCTGCTGATTAACAATTAGTTTGTTTCCAATTTTTAGCTATTAAAAAAGTAAAGCTACTATGGAAGTTCATGCCCATGTCTTTGTATAGACATACAGTTTCTTTTCTCTTGGGTAGGTACCTAGAAATGGAAAGGCTGGGTCACACAGTAGGTGTATTTTTAACTTTTGCAGAAATACCACATAGCATCTCAAATTGGATGCACTATTTACATTCCCACTAACAATATATGAGTTCTAGGTGCTCCACCTCCTCTCCAAGACCCAGTGTGGTCAGACTTGCTGCTATATAGAAAAACAATCCCATACAGAAAAACAATTGTTTTTGTGTGTTTGTTGATTTTGAATCTTACAACCTTGCTAAATTCATTTATTAGTTATAACGGCTTCATTGTAGATTACACTGAGCTTTCTACATAGATGATCATGTGGACAGCAAACACCTAATCTGGGTAACTTTCTTTTATTTTTCTTGTGTTATCACACAAGTGAGAACCCTAATATAATGTTGAAAACAGATAATGAGAGAATACATTCTTATCTGGTTCTCACTCTTAGTGGATGATCTGTTAGTCTTTCACCATTTAAGCAGAATGTTAGTTAAAATTTTTCCACAGGTACACTTTATCAGGTTAAAGGAAGTGCCTTCTACCCCTAGTTGGCTAAAAGTGTTTGTCAAGAATGGATGCTGGATTTGCCAAATGATTTTTCTGCATTTATAGAGATAATAAAATTATTTTATTATTTTAGTTTGTTAATTGATTGTCTTTCAAATGATAAATCAAGCTTGCATCCTGGGATAAACCTTACTTTGTCCTGATATGTTGTCTTATACTATTGGGTTGGATTTTCTAAAACTTTGTTTAAAATGTTTGCTCAGGATTAACCAGTGAAAACATCTGAGCCTGGAGTTTTCTATGTGGAAAAACTTTTAACAATAAATTCAATTACTTTAATAAGCATAAAACTGTCCAGGCTTCCTGTTTCTTCTTGCGTGAGTTTTAGTCATTTGAATCTATGATGAAATTGTCCATTTAGGTTATTGTCTGGGTTGTCAAATTAATTGGCATAAAGTCGTTCATAATATTTCTTGATAATTCTTTTAATATCTGTATTTACTGATGCCGTCTCTCTCATTTCTGATATTGATGAATTGTCTTCTCTCTTTATTATTGATCATTCTGTCTAGAAGTTTATCGATTATAGTGATCTCAAAAAAATCTGGTTTTGGTTTCAATGATTTTTTATCTATTGTATTTCTGTTTTCTATTCATTGATGCTTGTTCTAATCTTTATTTCTTGTCTTCTGCTTACTTTGAATTTAATTTGCCCTTTTTCCTCTATTTTATTAAAGCATAAGATAAGGCCATTCTTTTTTCCAATGTATGCCTTTAATGCTGCTCATTTCAGCCTCAATATAACTTTAGCAGCATGACACAAATTTTAATAGAATGTATTTTCCAGTTTCCAGTTTGCCTTTTTATTTTTTTCTTTGACCCAGTTCTTCATTTGTTTGTTTTTGTTTTGCTTTAGAAATACATTGTTTAATTTCCAAATATTTGAGGATTTGCTAGACTTCTTTCAGTTACTGATTTCTAATTTAATTCCATTCTTGCCAGAGAGACTAACTGGTATGATTTTAATCTCTTAAAATATATGAAGGCTTTTCAATAATTTGATATATAAGCTATCTTGATAAATGGTCTGTGTGCATTTGCAAAGAATATATATTCTGCTGTAGTTGGGTGAAATGTTGGATTGATATCATGAGGTCAAATTTGTCCAGTCAAACAGTATGAGTCCAGTCTGATTTTCGTCTTAATAGGGTACTGAAGTTTCCCACTATAATTGTTGGTTTATCTATTTTTCCTTATGGTGCCACTAGTTTTGGCTTTATGTATTTTGAAGCTATATTATTAGATGCATAGATGTTTATAATTGTTATGTCTTCCTGTACAATTGGGCTTTTACCTTTATGAAATGACTTATCTCTGTCAATATTCTTTTTACTGGAGTCTACTTTTATATTTGTATGCCCACAATAGCTTTCTTCTGATACGTGTTAGCACAGTGTATCATTTTCTATCCTTTGGTTTTTAATCTATTTGTGCCTTTATATTTACATTGTATGTGTGTGAGTTGTGTAAGTGTGTATGTATGTGCACGTGTGTGTGTGTTGTGGGCGGAATATAGTTGAGACTTGCTTTTTCTTCCCAGTCTGACAATCTCTGTCTTTTTATTACATTATTTAGACCAGTCACAATTGATATGATTATTGCTATTGTTAGAGTTGTCTCTCAGCTAGCTGTTTGTTCCCTATGTGTCTGATTTATCTCTGTTCTCCATTCACTTATTTGTCTGACTTTGTATATATTAAATAAGCTTATTTTACGATTTTATTTTATTTTTATTGACTTATTAGCTAGAACTCTTTGTTATTGCAGGGGTTGCTTTAGGTTTTATAGTATATGTATGTGATAGGCAGAATAATGGCCTCCCAAAGATGTTCATATTATACTCCCTGAAACCTGTGCATATAGCATGTGACATAACTAAGAGAATTAAGTCTACAGAGGGGATCAAAACTGCAAATCAACTGACTTTATGATAGGGAGATTATCCATTGGCCTACGTAATCACAGTTCTTTAATGTGAAGAAGGAGGCAAATCATCAATGTTAGAGTGCTGTGATATGAGAAGGAATAAGGTGGCCATCTCTGGCGTTGAAGATGGAAGACAGCCATGACCATCTCTGGTGCTGAAGATGGAAGACAGCTATGAGCCAAGGAATGCAGGCAGCTTATGGAAGCTGAAAAGGGTAAGAAAATGCCTTCTCCAAGACAGCCACTAGCAAGAAACTCAGCCCTGCCAAGGCCTGGATTTTAGCCAAATGAGATCCCTTCAGATGTATGGCCCCCATAACTGTTAGACAATGTATTTATGTTGCTGTCAGTCACTGAGGTACTTTTGGTGATTTGTCATAGCAGCAATAAGAAACTAATGCAGCATACACTCATAACTTAGCACTGTTTATCTTCAAATGTCATTATGTCATTTAATATAAGGACCTCATAAGAGTTTACTTTCATTTCTCCTCTTCCAGACTGTGTGCTATTCTTGTCATAAATTTAGCTTGACATTACATTGGCATTATTGTTTCAACAGGGACTTACAAGCAGAAGACATGTCACAAAGTTTGGATATGTGTCCCCACCCAAATCCCATGTTGAAATGCAGCCCCCATCATTGGAGGTGGGGCCTGGTGGGAGGTGCTTGGATCATTCGGGTGGATTTCTCATGAATGTTTAGCACCATCCCGTTGATGCTGCCCTCAGGATAGCGAGTGAGTTCTTGAGAGATCTGGCAGTTTAAAAGTGTGTAGCACCTCCCTGCTCTCTCTCTTTTGCTCCTGCTTTCGCCACGTGACTGCCTGCTTCCTCTTTGCCTGCCACCATGATTGGAAGCTTCCTGAGGTCTCCTTAGAAGCAGATGCCACCATGCTTTCTGTACAGCCTGCAGAACTGTGAGCCAATTAAACCTCATTTCTTCTAAATTATCCAGTCCCAGATATTTCTTTTTTTTTTTTTTTTTTTGAGGCGGAGTCTTGCTCTGTCGCCCAGGCTGGAGTGCAGTGGCGCGATCTCGGCTCACTGCAAGCTCCGCCTCCTGGGTTCACGCCATTCTCCTGCCTCAGCCTCCCTAGTAGCTGGGACTACAGGCGCCTGCCACCACGCCCGGCTAATTTTTAGTATTTTTAGTAGAGACGGGGTTTCACCGTGTTAGCCAGGATGGTCTCGATCTCCTGACCTCGTGATCCACCCGCCTCGGCCTCCCAAAGTAGATATTTCTTTATATCAGTGCAAGAACGGCCTCACATGCCACATCTGTGTCTCTGGCAGCAGTGAGACAAGATAGTGGATCTCCCTGACGTTAACCCCAGACCCAGGGCTCATACGCCACAGGGGAGGAGTGGTTCACAAAGGATGTGTGTGACAATTGAAGTGCAATACCACCAAGATTGTTTGACCAAAGGGCAGGATATATGGTAAGTCCATGCGCTTATGCAAGAAACAATAGATAAACTGGAAATCTTGGAAGCCTTCTTGAAAGATGGGTTAATCAGAAGCTGACGTCGTGGATTCATGTCCGAGATGGAGCTCCTTTTGCTGCCACACCAAGCAAACTCCTACCCCAAACTTAAGCATTGTTCGTGGTGTCTTTCTTCCAGGAAGAGTTTCTTTTCTGGACTGCCACTGGCATTAGTTTAAATGTATTCAGAATATATTTAAACTAGTGGATGGGCTCCTTCTGTTTCATGCCTCAGTTCCACTGTGCACATGTGGCCATCCTGCACCACCAATGACTTTGCTATTACTCTGTCTTCCCGCCTTCCACACTAGACTCTGAGCAGTCTGAGAGTAAGGAAACTGTTAGATTTCTTGTCATCCTGAATAAGCATCATGCTTGACACATAATAGGTACTCAGTAATTAACTGTGGAGTGAATAAATGAATGAACAAATGCCGTAATGCACAAATAAGCACTTAGCTGAGGGCAACAAAGAATATAGAATATTGACGGGACACATCTCCTCTCATCAAGGTCATAATTTCCAAAATGCTGGGGATTCACGTTGTGACTTCACAGTAAAGAGCTTTAAGCTTAGTTGGAGTTTGCAAATCATGGGCGCATGACCCAAAGGTAATTAGCTATGAGACTGTGCATTGATGTAGATTGGCAGATGGTGTAAAAGGCATCAGCCAGAGATACTTTCCTAGGTTACGATGCCGATGGCGATGAGCTTCCCCACGAAGGACTGAAGTGCCATGTTGCTTTCTCTGTGGCTCTAGGGTGGACAGTCTGCAGCATACACCACTCAGCTGTGCTTGCTGTTCCCTTTCAGCATCTGGCACTCAATAAATAATCGCTGGATAGTAAATAAATGAATATATGCCAAAATATCCACATTAATGTATTGGCTACTGTCTTTGCAAAAGCATTTTTGATTCATCAAATAACGGCCGAGAGTGCCCGGATGACACCTGTGTCAGACGACACCTCACGGAAATGCTGGAGCTGGTGTTAGCTCCTTACCCACAGCAAAACACACCTAAAATCTGTTAAATCTGCTGATTTCCAAAATTCATATATATACACAAAGTGTTAAATCAAGGGAAACAAATCTATCTGTGAAGATACCTTCAAATTTTAAGTGTTTCTTAATGGTTATTGATCCACGACCTTTTAAATTACCTCAGAAGTGTGTATCCTGATATTTTAAAAAAATACATTGGTCTAGTCTATTTTAATAAGTCTATTTGTCCAAATGAAACATTTAAAAATGGGAATTTTAGGGAACTTTTTGAATTCTACGTAATGACTTGTATTGTGGGCTAGCCTCACCTTTCTATTACATTTAGTTATTTGCTAGTACTTCATCCACTTAATCATGTCTTTTAACATTTGCTTATACAGCAAAATAAAATAGTCATAAAAACAAGGTAGCCCTCACTTTTCATCACTTCTGTATTCATTACTACAATGAAATTATGTGGTCACATGTAATTATGTCATTTATTATGCTGTATTATTTCAATGCACCTAAAAGATGGGAGGGAATATCTTATTCTGGGAAAGAGAACAGGAAATAAGACATAAACTAACGATGTGTATGGCTAGGAGTGAAAACGGAATTATTGCGGGGAGAAGAATGATCTCTGGCTTATTCTCTTGGAGCAGGAAATGGCACCAACTAGCTATGGCATAAAACACTCTGGCTTTTCAACAGTGAATTTTCCTGGTTTTCAGGAAGCATAATTTTGGTATCTGAAGCGAATCATGTTCGTGATTTCCACAGAAGTTACTCAGTGTCCAGAAAAATCTTCCCTTTAGCCCAGCGTGGGTAAACCATGCTCTCAGACGGGTCTCTGGAGAGGGGCCGTGGACCCAGCTCTCCAGAGCGCCTGCAGCAGGGAGCAGTGAACCCTCTCCCCCACGCCCGGCTCAAACCAGGCCACTCACCGCGACCTGTGCCCCACCCAGAAAGTGAGAAATTAGAACTTTATTCTCCCTGGGCCGACACTCCGCCTCCCTCCCCTTACAACAGAGGGGACGAGAGGCAGCGCCAAGCCCGACTTTCTGGCTTTCTCCTCCGGCAGGCCTGAGTCTCAGTGGTACTGGCCTGGGGTCAGGAGCACCCGCGGTCCCAGCCTCAGCCTCCTAGCAGCTGGGATGCTGGCCTGGAGGGGAGAGAGGGAGAGGACACCAGCACTTTAACCCCTGGACCAGGCCTCCAAGCAGACTCTATCAGCTTGAGCTCGCCCTTGAGAAGCTGATGTTAGGGTTAGGACGAGACATGAGCAGAGCTATTTGCTGCGGAAACATCAACTAAATATTTACCCCATGAATTCCACCTTCTCTGGGGTGATCACCCAGGGACCGGATCCCCACCAAGGGGCAGGGCACTGACCCCACACAGATGTCCCCTGGTGACCCCTGGGCTCCACCTTCTGCTCAGCCACCTGGCTGCACCTTCCTGCTCCTCCCCGCCCAGGGCTGGGGCCGCAGGCACCTGGTCCCACATCTCTAGCTGCCGTTTCTGCCATGTCGTGACCCTGCCTTTACTCCTCCAAATTCTGTCTGCACTGCCTTGTACATCGGAGGCATCTCCCCCAGGTGCCTGCACCCCTCCGTGGGGCACCCGCTCTCTGGAGTCCTCACCTTTTCCTGCCTCCTGCTCTCTGCCAGGACAGCCTGGGGGTCGCAGGGAGGGGGTTTGCCCTGCAGCATGGAAAGGGTGGGCCAGGGGCTGCGAGCCGCAGGGCCTCCAGGAAGGGCAGGTGCGGGACTGGGATGCAGAGGGTAGTGGCCTGGACTCTATACGAAATGGAGTGTGGGCTCCCAGCAGGCCACCGTCCTGGCGTCATCCTCAAAGAGCCACGTGGCAAAGGCAGTGAGAGGCACACAGTTGTCATTGTGCCCAGAGATGGCCCAAAGCACAGGGATGACAGGGATTCCCAGGGAAGGCAGTGGAATTTGCTGAGCATGGAGAGTGGTGAGGCCTGGGGCTTTGTGTTGGAGAAACATCGCCTTCACATATGAGGACCAGACCCGTGTCCCGGCCCAGTCTTCCCGACCTGACCCCAGCAGGAGCAGATGGCATTTTCTGTGGGTCCAGGAGGTGAGAAAGGCGGCAGGGGATAAACAGGGACGCATGCCACCTGCTGCGAGGAAAACAGCGCCGAGGAGGACGCGCAGAAGCCAGAATGTGTGGACCGGTATTGTGGCCCCAGGCCGAGTGGCCTCTCCATGACACAGATGTCAGGGTTTAACTCAGACCTGCCAAGTGCAGCCTCCGCAGCAGGCCCAGGAAACCCAGAGACCGGCCCTGTTCCCCGTGGGGATTCAGGCGCCACCGGCTGGAAAGCACACTCCCTGGGAACGTCTCAGGGACAGTCATCAGGACCAGATTCTGGAAGGATGCAGGGTGGTCTCTCCCATCTTTGTTTCGACTCCTCTCTCATCGACACCCCTGAGGCAGCGCTGCGGTGAGTCAGTTCCACAGGGAGCCTGTCTTCACCCCGGGACCCCCAGGTCTCTGGCTAAGAGCACGTGATTTATAGACACAGTTCCCCACCCTCACAGGTGTGGGGAGGCTCCCTGCAAGCTCCCCCTCACTGGAGGGTAAATGTGCTTGGGAGCAGCCCTGAGGAGGTGTGGCAGGGTCCTGGTTTAGCCCTCCAGCTGCCTTGGCACTTGTGTTTCTGCGAGGACTTGATCCTCTTTGTTAAGTCAGCCTCAGCAGGACCAAGGTGAAGGCCGGCTCTTCCAGCACAAGGGCGGCCAGCCCAGCCCAAACCCTGCCTCCCCGCACTGAATTCTGGTCATGTCCACTCACTTATTGTTCGTTAGATTGATTTAAAAAGTAAAACCACACTTGCGATTTTTCTTCTTTTATAGAGTGAAGGAAAAACCCCTGTCAGAAACTAACTTAGGGGAACCAAGGTTCACTATCATGAGGGTCTCTGAATGATTTGTGAAGAAAACACTGCTGTTATCAAAGAGATAAGCATTGGCTAGGAATAATTACACTTTAAAAACTCTCAAATTGACAACATTCATAAAAAGGCCCCCAGAGAATGTTTTCCAGATGTAGAAATTGGAGACCTAAACACACAATTCCTCAAGTGTTTTCATGGATAAAGAAATGCACAAGTAATGGGAAATAACACCAGCCATCAGCTGTGGGAGTGTGGGGAGAGTAGAGGTCTGTGCATGCAGTCATGTGCCTGTGTGTGTGTCTGTCAGTACATGTGTGTGCATGTGCCTGTGGATGTGACTGTGAGCTGTGAGCATATGTGCATGCATGGGCACGTGTGTGTGTCTCTGTGTAAGTGCACGTGTGTGTGCAAAAGTGTGCATGTACCTTTGAATGTGAAAGTGTGTGTGCACGTGAGTGTGTGTGCTTCTGTGTTACTGCACGTGTGTGCATGTGTGCATGTACCTGAGAATGTGAAAGTGTGTGTGCATGTGAGTGTGTGTGCCTGTGTGTGAGTGTACGCACCTGTGGCCATGTGTTTGCCCATGCACATGTGTGTGCCTGTGTGTTTGCACATATGCATGTGTGTGCCTATGCCTGTGTGTTTGTGCATGTGCATGTGTGTGCCTGTGTTTGCACATGTGCACATGTGCCTATGTGTGCGTGTGTGCATATGTGTGTGCCTGTGTCTGTGTGCCTGTGTTCATACAGCTGTATGTGTGTGCCTGTGAGTGTGCGCATGTATGAGTGTGTTTGTACATGTGTGCATTTGTGTGTGTGCCTGAGTGTTTGCACATATGCATGTGTGTGCCTATGTCTGTGTGTTTTTTGTGTGTGCTTGCATGTTCGTGTGCCTATGAGTGTGTGTTTGCACGTGTGAGTGTGTGTGCATGTGCCTGTGTGTGTGAGCATGTGTATGTGTGTGTCTGTGCCTGCATGTTTGTGCGTGTGCATGCTTGTTCATGTACCTGTGTATGTTTGCACGTGTGAGTGGGTGTGCATGTGCCTGGGAGTGTGTGTGAGCATGTGTTTGTGTGTGCATGTGCCTGTGTGTGCTTGCACGTGTGTGCGTATGTGTGCATGTGTCTGTGAGTGTGATTGGGCATGTGCATGTGTGTGCGTGTGTCTGTGAGTGTGCATGTGTGTGCGTGTGCACACAGACACATGGCATGTTCACGCACACAATTCACCTGCTGCTTAGACTTTGTGCCTGCGGGTGGGTCCAGGTCTCTCTTTTGCTTTCTTTGGCTGTTCTACCGCAAAAGGCCCAAACACCCTGATTGGCTAAACGCACCAGCTATGGAGGGGATGCAGACACGTGTGAACGGCCTAGCTCCTCCCGCAGCCTCCGACAGCTTGCGGGGTGGGCACGGTTAACAAGCCCTACAGCTGGCAGATCTGTGCAGACATAATTGCACACGAATGGCGGGGGAGCCGGGGAACCAGGATGAAATAAAACAGATAAGCGAAGGGAAAAGTGGCACTGTAAACAAGCCGCGTCTTTTCCCTCCGCAGAGCGAGCCGTGTGTCTGGAGGCGGTGTCTGTGTGCAGCTTGACTCCTAATCCATATCGCAAACAGCTTCCAGATGCTTCCAGCCCCAACTTACTCGGGGATTCCTGCCCTTCACAGATGCCTCTCCAGGAGGGGGGTCTGTCTATAAGTAAAATGGGGTGGATTTTACTAATCATTCATTTCCAATCTTCCTGACGGAGACTTTTATTAATAAACTCGTTTCATCTGTCTCTTTGATGAGGAAGAATTTACCTGCTTAGCCATGGGAAAGGAGCAGGAGGGCTGGGTGGCTGTCGTTGTGAGTGTGGGTTTGTGTTTGTGTACACACACTCTGTGGACATGCTGAAGAGGAAGGACGTGCACGAAAACGCAGACCACCAGCCCTCAGAGGCTCCAGTGGGGCTTGGGCAGCGGCGAGGGGTGGAAGGGAACCGGCTGCTCTCTGGCACGAAGGCCGGACGGATGCCCGGTCCCCTTCCTGGCTGCAGCCACCCTGTGCGGCCCCAGTGCTCTGGAACTGGCAGAGGTGGGGGGCACTGGCTGGTGGGATTGAGGCCACACCGGGTGCCTCGCCGTCCCCAGCCGTGCCCTCACAACCTTGCCTCTCACTGAGGCTGTCTGCTTAATCGAGAGACACAAAGAAAACCCTTCTTGCGTCCTAGGGATGGCTTGGAATAAGGGAAGAGGTGGCTTCCTTTCTCTTTCTTCCTGCTCCTGCTTCTGCCCCTGCTTATTTCCGCATGCTGTTCTAATCTGTGCCTTTGAAATGACAGCTTTCAGAACTGGGAGAGAAAATAACGGTGCTGATTAATTAATTCCCTGACAAATTTACAAGCTTTCAAATGAGTTTCATCCTAACCAGGTAAATCCTTTCACTTTTCTCTGCGGAGATGCTTTTCCTTCCCTCCTGCTCCCTTAATCCCAGTGCCACCCTCTGAATTTCAGCAATTGACTGAGCTTCCCAATTCCAAGGAAAAAGGAGGTGATTAGAGTCAAATTTCCCCAAATTCTCCCCTTGCACCTGGTCCATCATGGCTCCTCCATGTGAACCTTCCTCTTGCCTCAGAGCAGAGGTGTCGCCGGACTCCCCCAGCTCCTGGATCCTGGTGGCTCTAGGGCTGAGGTGCAGGCTCCTGCCTCCCTGGCCCTCTGCTCCTCAGCCTCTGCTTCCCATGCCCTCTGATCTCTCCTCCCACCCACCTGGGGTGAGGACTTACTGTATCCTCTCACCACCCAGCTCTCATTCTCTCACCAGTGTGACCAGAAGCACCTGAGTTTGGTTCCTAAGTCAAATCCCTCTTTATTCCAAATGGCTTTCACAGCATCGTCTACATGATTATAAAACACAGACCTCATGCCTCTGCTCCCAGTGGCCACCCTTATGCCCAGAACAGGTGCCAGGCGACTCCACCTGCCTGCCAGTCCCCATTCTGTTCACACATCCAAGGGCCACACCACCAGCTCTTCCCGAATACACCTCAGCCTTGGGCTGCTCACTCCACGATGGGTACCCACACCTCCCTACCCGGCCAGGCAAACCCTACTCTTTCAGAAGCTTCCATGCATGGGTCAGCCCCCTTGGTTGTTCCACTGACCGTTACCCAGCCCTCAGCAGGCGCAGGAATGGTTGCTGTCCATTTACTCATTTTCTTTTCTTTCCTGCCTTTCACATATTCTCTTGTCACATTGAATTACTCGACTCTCGTAGATGATGTGTTTCTTAAGGGCAGAGCCCGTGCCCAGATCACGGTACCTTTGAAACAGGTATTTGCTGGATAATTTTACTTGACAACACTGGGTCTCTGAAAGGTTAATTGGCCTGCCTCAGACCGCAGAGCAAGGAAGGGGGGTGAGAGCGGAAGAAGCCTGGGTGTCCCCTCTCAGTACCTGGATTGGGGTCCCCACTCTATCCTGTCCCCTGCTTCCAGACTCCAAGCCCAGATCTTGTTGTCTTTGCTGCTTTGTTAAAGATTAGAGATGTGATTAATAGTAGAAAACAAGACCGTCTTTTAAAATATCTTACTCCTGCAGGGTGTCTTTAAGTTATTTCTGTTGTTCAATTGTACTGTGTCGAACAGTGTCCCCCAAAATTCATGCCCACCCAGAACCTCACAATGTGACTGTATTTGCAAATAGGGACTTTGCAAATGTAATCAGGTTAATATGAGGTCACATGGAATTTGGCTGGGCCCTAATCCAGTGACTGCTGTCCTTTTAAAAAGAGGGAAATTTGGACACAGGCACAGAAAAGAAACGGACTTACAGAGACGTGGAGTCCCACGCAGCAAGGAGCCTTGTGAAGAGGGGGGAGGATCACATGTTTGTGTCCACAAGCTGAGGACTGCTGGAGCCCCAGAAGCTGGAGGGGTGGGGGAGGACCTTCCCTTAGGGCCTTCAGAGGGAGCCCCAGAAGCTGGAGGGGTGGGGGAGGACCTTCCCTTAGGGCCTTCAGAGGGAGCCCCAGAAGCTGGAGGGGTGGGGGAGGACCTTTCCCTAGGACCTTCAGAGGAAGCCCCAGAAGCTGGAGGGGTGGGGGAGGACCTTCCCCTAGTACCTTCAGAGGGAGCGGAGCCCTGCCGACACCTTGATCTCTAGCTTCTAGCCTTGGTCTGTTCTTGCACTGCTATCAAGAAATACCAGAGACTGGATAATTTATGAAGGAAAGAGGTTCAATTGACCACGGAGGCCTCAGGAAGCTACAATCACTGTGGAAGTCAAAGGGGAGCAGACGTCACAAGGCCGGAGCAGGAGCAAGAGTGTGGAGGGGCCACACGCTTTTAAGCAACCAGATCTCCTGGGAACTCACTCACAATCGTGAGGACAGCACCGGTGGGGGCGGGGGGGGGGGCGCAAAAGTATTCATGAGAAATCCACCCCTGTGGGCCAGTCACCTCCCACCAGACCCCACCTCTAATACCAAGAATCACAATTCAACGTGAGATTGGGGTGGGGACAAATATCTGAACGGTATCACACTGTGAGAGAATAAATTTGTGTTCTTTTAAGCCACTCATTTTGTGGTACTTTTTTGTGGCAGGCGTGGGCATCTGATATACCCATTAAATCATCACAGGTGCCAAAGCTCACGCTCACGTACGAGGCGATTTTCAACTGTCGGGATCAACGTGGTTTCTTCCTTACGTGGCAAACCTATCCCAAAGTTATGCTCTCAATTCAAACAGGAACTCAGGAAAGCCAAGGCTGCTTGGAGAGTGGGATAAAATATTTATGTTTGGTCAGTGAGGTCAATGCAGACAGAAATAGAGTGGCTTCAGTGAACTTCGAGAATCCCGTCTTACCCCTCGGGACAGAACAGGGCAGGAGTATGTCCTGACATTTCAACTAGAGCCAGTGACTGCCCCAAATTCCCATTGCTAATGTCAGCAGGCATAGGTTAGATGTGTGTACAATGGCATTGGCTGAACTGTGTGTACCACAGTCTATGGGTAGCATTAGACACGGGCTTTTCAGAACCACACAATCCCTTCTTCCTGATGATTGATTCTGGAAAACTTACGTTTAGATTTTTTGCCTTGGATCACACGAAATTCTGAACTAAAGTTGACCCTTCAGAGTGATGATTAAATTGTCTTACAGATAAGCTTTATTTTTTCCTTTTTGTGGTCTTGACTATCCATGCATTTTTCTTATTGAACATGTGATAAACTTTAGTAAGTCAGTGAAACCCTGTGGGGAGGAAGTGGGTTGCAGACGTAGATTCCGACAGTTACGTGAACATATGCATGAAAGCAGAGATTAAAAGACGGCGCATGTGAGCTCTAAAAAGCTGTCAGACCTAAGGCTTGGTGTGGGAGCAGGTGTCCTGAGAGGTGCACGACACAGAGGAGGAGTGAAGTGGGAGGACAGATGAGCAGAGAGAGCTGGACACGGTCACGGCACAATCTCCCATGAGCAAAGACAGAGAGGGCTGAGTGCACACGCCCAGGTGGAGCCAGGAACGCACTGGCTCGGCTGCCACAGAGGGTTTGTGTGTGAGAGACAGAGAGTGTGAGTGTGCACACCCAGCTGGATTCGGGAATGCACTGGCTTGGCTGCCTCAGAGGGCTTGTGTATGAGAAGCAGATAGTGTGGGTGTGCACACCCAGGTGGATTCAGGAATGCATTGGCTCAGCTGCCGCAGAGAGTTTGTGTATGAAAGACAGAGAGTGTGAGTGCTTATGCCCAGGTGGATTCGGGAACACACTAGCCCGGCTGCTGGAGAGGGCTTGTGTATGAGAGGTGGAGAGTGTGAGTGTGCACACACAGGTGGATTCGGGAACACACTGGGCCGGCTGCCGCAGAGGGCTTGTGTATGAGAGGTGGAGCAGGGCTTAACAGGTAAGCAGAGTTTGTGCTGGGCAGAACCTCCCATCTTGGAGTAAGCCCTTTGGACTCATCTCTGGGAATAAGGGAAATACGGCTCCAAGGCAGGCATAAATGATGCCAGTATGCATTTGCTGTGAAATTTCCAGAATCCCTTCAGTGGGCAGCGTTTCCAGTGGGGCTACACGAGGGGCTGTGCAGGACCCGCTCTGGGTGGGCAAAGGACTGATGCTCTTCTGCCCTAACCTTACAGAGGACGTGATGCTGAGCCTCCCTCGGATGCCTGGGGCCACCTTCTCATCTTCACCTGTCACTTCTTATTCCCTATGAAAAAGTTATAGGTACAAGAGAAACAAACAAACAAGGTAAAATAAACAAAAAAAAATCACTCAATAAAAAGGCAAAGATAAAGCAGTAAAATAAGCAGCCACGGTGAGAACAAAAATGCCCAGCTGGACAAAACCATCACAGAAGGCCAGGCAGGGTCTTTGGTCTAAATTAGAAACAAATAAAGCAATAAAGCATGTCTCCAGAGCGGAGTCTGAGGTCCAGCACGGGAGCCGGGTTTAAGGGAGGGTCAGGGGTGAAGGTCTCGCAAGGCGGGCATCTCTCGAGGCGGGCCTTCCCTCCAGATAACCACGGGCAGAGAGTGCTTGTCCTGACCACAGCGTGTTGACCAGAGGACATCGGCCCTGGCCTGTGGCAGGCACCGAGTTCTCTGGAGCTTTCAATCCTGAAGAAAGCAGAGGCGCATGTGAACACTTAGCTTTGCCTCCTTCACTTTCTCAGACCCCAGAACGTCTCCCGGTGGAGTCCAGAGGGCAGAGAGGTCCGGGCACACACAGTCGGGGCTCCTGCATCCAACTGATGGGGTGGAGCCCTTCCTCTTCCTCTTAATTGATGCTGAACTTGAGCTCAGGCGAGATGGCATTTTTGTTTTGTTTATGTAACAAAGTGGATTAATACTGTTGTCTTTACCTGAAGGTTTCGATGAAGGTAAAAGAAAGTTTATGACAAACACTTAGCCCAGTGTCAGACATCTAGAATATTCAGAGCAAATTACAGCTATTAGTATGCACGAAAACCTTCACACGCACGACAAAAGTGTTGAAATTAACTAGGTGGTACATAGAACAGAAAGGAAGAGGCTTTTCAGATGAAAGGATCCCTTTGAATCTGAACCTCACCCCTCACTCGATGTTGAGCAAATTATTAAACCTCGTTGAGTCTGATTTTCCACATCAGTAAAAATACTTAAGAATGTATCTCACGTGTATGTAGAATCTTGTGTGCTCCAGAAATGCTACCTTCTTCTTCTCAAGCAGTGTTCCAGAAAGTATTCTATAGGTTATATAAGGTAGTTCCCCCCCCAGCAGAAATTGACATCTAAAACATTTTAATCATTTGCCTTGTTTATTAAATATTCAGATATAAGAAATGACTTCCTTCAAAGATTGACCTCTGCCTAGGCAAACTGTTGCATTCCTTTTGGATTTCATCTTAAATACTCAAACTGATGTTTTAAGTGCCTGCAGAATTGGGTCTATTCTTATTAAGCTATGTTTGTGTGTCTGTGTGTGTGTGTGTATTCAGTATTAAAGTAAAAAGAAGCTAATTGACCTGAAATAATTTTCTTCTTGAGAGACTCTGGAGATATGATTTGAAAATGATTGGTTTCGAAAGAAGAGATTATAAAAATTCTGATGAGTCTTTCTATTTTCTTTACACATACACGCACAACACACAAGCAACACACATGTACACACTCATACATGTGCACACAGAGACACACACATACAACACATGTAACAGCTGTGCACTCGCACTCACACACACATGCACACACACATACACACACGTGTGTGCACACACAATTTTCCAGCTTATGCTGTAGTGATCTCATTAAGAAAGATTCTTTGAAAGTAAGAGTCAATATTTGGGGTCCCTAAGCCAGCAATGACATGGCTTCTGATTGCCTTTTTAGGTGACTCTTTTGTTGCAGCTCAAGCGAGCTGGTCCCACATGAGGCTACCTGGTTGGCCACAGCAGAATTATGACACAAGTGATCTTGTTTCCTCCTTACCTTTGATTTTCTTTTTGGATTTTAATAAAATGAAATATGTAGCTTATCTATAAATTATCTGTCTAGGTTTACTTTTTATGTCCAGACCATTTTAGGATCTATCCTTAAAGAAGTGCCACAAAAGAAGTAAAATTACTGTTAATACTTTAATAGTTAATACAAATAAAAGATTTTTATTGTATTTTTAATTTTAATGGAGGTTAATTTTGATGATAAGAAAGGAAGTGATGATAAAGGAAGGAGAAAGAAAGGGAGGCAAAAGGAAAATCTGAACTTCTAGGTTAAGGTTTTTAGAAATATATACAATTTCATTTAATACATATTTAAGAAGTAATAGTAAATAATTGATCCTTTTTAGACATAAGTGGCCCATCCCAGAAGCCAAAGCCAAAACAAATGACAAGAATCACTCTGCCATCTTTGGCCTTAGTAGATGGCTTTTGCAGACCAAGTTTTGGGGTAGCGTGGGGAGGAATGCTAAACTGAGTGGCTCTAGACGAACCACATACTTGTGTGAGCTTTCCCTTTAGTTTGCTTTTGCAAGATAGGGGTCACCATCCAGATCAAAACCAGACACAGTACCAGTTAACACACTCTTTGCAAAACCAGTGTCTACTTCTTGGTGCCTCAGTAGATTCCAAATCAAACCAACATTCTGCCTGGGCACCACATAGTGTTAAAAAGAGGCATTCCATGACAGAGTGTGACAATATCTGACATGGCAACACATGACAGCACATGGCAATGCATGACATGATAGCACATGACAGTACATAGCACAGGACATCAAGCGACGACACACAGCATGTGGCATGACAGCCCCTGACAAAACATGGCAATGCATGATGTGATAGTACATGAAAGTACATAGCACATGGCATTGCATGACGATGCATAGCATGTAGTGTGACAGCACATGACAGCATGACAGCACATGGCAACAACACATGACACAGGGATCAGCATTCAAACAGTAAGTGCAAAGCAGCTAGTTTAGTCATTGCCAATTTAACATGAAAAGCAGTTCCATAAATTGGAACTTTAAAAGCAATTAAATTTGTGATTCAACTGTTATCTTTGTCTTTTGTAAAATAAATATATGTTTAAGTCAAATATTTATTGAGTGCTCAGCAGTGAACTAGACAGGAAATGGGATGAAGATCCAGGTGTGTGTCCTTCCCGGGGAAATGGGATGGAGATCAAGCTGTGTGTCCTTCCTGGGGAAATGGGATGGAGATCGAGGTGTGTGTCCATCCCGGGGAAATGGGTGAAGATCGAGGTGCGTGTCCTTCCTGGGGAAATGGGTGAAGATCAAGCTGTGTGTCCTTCCTGGGGAAATGGGATGGAGATCGAGGTGTGTGTCCATCCCGGGGAAATGGGATGGAGATTGAGGTGTGTGTCCTTCCTGGGGAAATGGGATGGAGATCGAGGTGTGCGTCCTTCTTGGGGAAGTGGGATGAAGATCAAGGTGTGCGTCCTTCCTGGGGAAATGGGATGAAGATCAAGGTGTGCGTCCTTCCTGGGGAAATGGGATGAAGATCAAGGTGTGCGTCCTTCCTGGGGAAATGGGATGAAGATCAAGGTGTGCGTCCTTCCTGGGGAAATGGGATGGAGATCGAGGTGTGTGTCCTTCCCCCAGGGAAATGGGATGGAGATCCAGTTGTGTGTCCTTCCTGGGGAAATGGGATGGAGATCCAGGTGTGTGTCCTTCCCCCGGGGAAATGGGATGAAGATCGAGGTGTGTGTCCTTCCACTGGCCTCTTATGCACAGTGATGTTATTTGTAGGCAGTCTCTGTGTTCACTCAGGTTTGAGTGTAAAATCCCCACAACTTTCTGTGTTTATCTCCTGTTTGGTTTCCTTCTTTAACTCATCTTTCTTATTTTTGTGTCTCTTTGCTTCCACATCTGTGAAGAGTTTAGAGCCACCTGTATAGTTTTAGGGCACAGTCCCTGATACTACCCTGACTTCAATGATAAGTTCAGGGGTTCCCAAAGCTGCCCCCAGTTTCAATAAATGTGCTGGGAGGACTCCCAGAACTCACTGAGCTGGTGTCCTCATGGCTTTGGTTTGTTATAGGAACAGGACCTGGGTTGTCTGGGGAAGCCATGCATAGGTGGCGGTGGGGACGCACACAGGGCTTTTCAGTGTCCTGATCACACGGGGAGTTAGGAGATGAGACTCTGTCCTCTCTCAACAGCAGGAATGACAACGAGCATGGAGATTGTCCAACATGGGAGCTCCCCGAGCTCGGTGTTCAGAGTCTCTACAGGGCCTCCACTACATGGGCGAGGTAAGTCCACCGTTTGGTCCGTGTGGTTTAGCTCGGTCCCCATGTCAGTGGATCCTGTGCAACTCAGTGTCCCCATCTGAATCACCTTTTGCCATCCGGCCAGCCCAAGACCCCCAGGCAGACAAAGATCACCCTGCAGGAGCCAACCCTACACCTTTTGGGGGCAAAGTTAAGTTATTTACTACCCAACACGCAGGAGCTGTCCCTGCGTTAAAGACAGTTTATCACCTCCACACAGGAATCCCAGGATGGCACGTCAGTCAAACCTGAATTTGACTACACTGTCACTTAATACTTGTATAATTTTGGATAGTAACTTAGCTCTGCTCAGCCTTGCTTTTTCACAGTGACAGGCACAGTACCTCAAATGCCGTAGCACTCAGAATTTGTCACCTCACCATGATTATTAAAAAGCAATCTGTTTCCTTCATGCTACCCTAAAAAGTTATCTAAAACACTCTGAATTTCATAGATTTCCTCCTCCATTCAGCAAACACTCACTGGGCTTCCATCAGCATTAGTCTCTCTTTTAAGGGACTGATACATTAATGAAAAGACAGTCTGTACCCACAAGGGGCTTGCACCCTGGTGGAAAGAGAGAGAAGGTAAACAGACACACAAATGCACTATTATGAATGCCACAGCAGGTGTTTTTACAAAGGAAAGTACATCTCATTGGTAAAGTTGTGGAGGTTTCAGAAGAAAGAAAACACTTGAATTAGAACAAAAGATAATTTGCAAAATGAGGAGAGCATTCTCAGTGTGACGGTTGGTTTTATGTATCTGCTTGATTAGACTAAGGGGTGCCCAGGAAGCTGGTAAAACTTTATTTCTGGGTGTTCCTTTTGGGTGCTTCCAGATGAGATTCTCATTTTACTGAGTAGACTGAAAAAATAAGACATCAGCTCTCACCCATATGGGGGACCTCATCACTCTGTTGAGGCCTAAATAGAGTAAGAAGGCAGTGGAAGGTGAATTCACTCTTTCTGTGAACTGGGACATCCATCTTCTGCTGCTGGAGCTCCTGGTTCTGAGCCTTTGACCTTGGCCTGAACTACACCATTGGTTCCCTTGGTTCTCAGGCCTTTGGGGTTGGACAAGGCCTTACAGCCCTTGCACATGGCAGGTCATGGGACCTCTTGTACTCCGTGATCACATGAGCCAGTTCCTCATAATAAATCTCATCCCTCTCTCTCTCTTCTCTATAGTTCTGTTTCTCTGGAGAACCCTGGACAGATGGAAAAGCGCAGGTCTGAAGAGTGAGAAATGCTCACATATTCTCAATCATGCACGTTGCTATAGATTGAATTACTCCCGCCCAAATTCATACATTGAAACCCAACTTTCCAATGTGACTTTAAGAGGAGGTGTGACTCCTGGGAAGGGCATAGGTTAGATGAAGCCACGCATGTAAGGCCCCCGTGATGAGATCTTACGAGAAGAGGAAGAGACGCCACTGCTCTCTCCTCTCTTTTTGGGCACCTGCCATGAGGAGGCACATTGAGAAGGTGGCCGTCTGTGAATCGGGAAGGGAGCCCTCACCAGAACCCAGCCCAGCTGTACTCTGAACTCGAACTCCCAGCCTCCAGAACTCTGAGAGGTAAATTTC
Organism: Gorilla gorilla gorilla; assembly: GCF_029281585.2. NCBI lineage: Eukaryota > Metazoa > Chordata > Mammalia > Primates > Hominidae > Gorilla > Gorilla gorilla. The sequence continues at coordinate 107,479,403 of NC_073241.2, forward strand.
TGTTTTTTATAAGCCACCTAGGCCATATAATATTTTGTTTTGGCCACCAGAGTGGACTAAGACACTGACGTAATAAAATTGTTTCAGCAGTGAAGTGTAAAAAAAAACACACTGAGAACCTCTGCTTTCAGCCCTGGGAGCCCCTGAAAGCCTTAGGCACGGGAATGACAAGTTGAGCAGCAACAGAGCACAGACAGGAGAGTAAAGCTGGGAGCCTGGGAAGGTCCCAAGTAGCCTGGAGGGGGCCTGTGTGGATGAGGGTGTGTCGGCGGAGGACACCAGATGTGTTTAGGAGGAAGGAAGGAGAACCTAGCTATGGCCAGCATTTGGCTGGTAAAGAGATGCATTCTCAGCAGCATCGAAGCATCGTGACCTTCTCTGAGTGGAGAAAAGAAAGAGTGTGGGCAGAAAAGTTGCCAGGGAGCAGTGCAATGGTTAGGAACACGGGCTGTCATCCCAGAGAGCATGGGTTCAAATTCTGGCTCTAGCAGTGACCACCAGTGGCCTCAAGCACATGGGCACGTCAGCATCCCGGAAGGTCCCTCTGCAAAAGGGCAGTAAAGAACCTAGACAGTCAGCTTGAACAAGTTCCACTCACTGTAGAGAGTGAGGGATACGCTGGTTCAGATGTGAAGATGTAAGAGCTCTGCCCGACAGGTGCCAACCATGATGGTGTGTCCAGGGCCCCCAGCTTGCTGGACATATGTCCTCTGATGCCCTGGGGGTACAATGTTGACCATGATGGTGTGTCCAGGGCCCCCAGCTTGCTGGACACATGTCCTCCAATCCCCTGGGGGTGCATTGCAGGCTGTCCCCTCTCTCAGCACCTCAGACTGGCAGGACTTCAGCAACAGCCCTCATGTTCAGCAGGGTGACCCCTGTGAAGGGACTGAGCTTTTAACCTGTGTCTTGGTCTCTCCCCAAACAGACCTGGCTGTTCTCACCCTTGGCCCCTGATTCCTGCAGCGTGAATCAAATCTAAAGTCTTCTGGTTCCATCCCGTTGTGTGGGAAACACAACCCTCTTTCTCTGTGGCCTCCTTTTCCCTCCTGCTGGAGCACCGCTGCTAGGCCTGATCTGCAAAGCTGCAAGGTTGTTTCCAGCACTTTTGGAACTTAATATGTCTACAGCTCTCACACCAGGCTGCCCCTCTTCTCAAAAGACATCTGAACCTAGCACAGGTTAATTAGATCATTATTTCAAGAGACAAAAGCTACAGGAAGTCCCCAGCAGCACACACACATTTCCAGTGATGTCAGACTTTAAAATTGCATGCATTTATTCCCTAAAGAAAGAAGTGCTGCCACAGTGAAATTATTATTTTTAACAGTGCTGCAAAAATATTTTACAAACTTTACCGTCAACTGTGATTTCTCCCTCTTAGCAATTCATAATTATATATTGCCTTCTCCAAATTCCCAACCTACTGATTCCATTCCTAACAGTCAATGAATCCTTCTAGTTCCTTTCATAATTACTTTCGCTTTTCTCCAGAAAAGCTTTTTGTTGTTGTTTTACTTCGTGGAAACATATGGCTGATGGTGGGGACTTTACTATTTCCTAATTTGAAAAAGAAAGCCATCAACTTCCACTCACCTATGAATGGGGTATTTCCTCATCGATGGTCACATCGGAAGAGGGGCCCAAGTGTGCACCCAGCATGTATTAAAAGCCGCAAGTGGAGAGCTGGGGCCATCTGCAGCAGATGGCCCCACACACAGCGCCACCATGAAAGGCCATTGGAAACAATTAACTCCATTCACGCTAAGCAGAAATAAACAATCACCCATTCAAGTGAGAATTAGTTCCACTATCTTTATCCAAGTCATCAAAACAAAGCTCTCGGAGTTGGGATACCTCCTAAAGTACCTTAGCAGCACGGAACCACACAAACATCCCCTCGCTTGCCGATTTCTGTAACCCAAGCCAGAGATAACTCGACATTTGCATTACTAATTGCTCTCTTCCAGAACTTGTTGACGCTTGGGTTGGTTTTGAATAGACCTCTAAGTGGCTCTCCAGACATAAGCAGGGCCCATCTCACCAACTGCAAACAAGCTCGCCTATCTGTCATCAGGCGGCTGTTTCTTTGCTCCAAGAAATAGACAGAAAGTCCCCTGAACACTCTAGAGGGATCTGTTTAGATGAATAGCGTGGGCGGCCACCCTCCCTCCTGCTTTTCTGCTCTGGCGTTGGCTCTTGATGCTGAAGGGTCCGTGCACCACACCCACCTCTCTCCTGCAGGAAGTCTCCAGCCCTGGGAGCCCACGCCTCTCCCCCCTGTGCCCTCAGTGGGCGCCTTCCCTATCCATCAGTTGCAGGGACAGGTCTTGGTGCTGGCCTGTTCTCCATAAGCCTCCCTTGCTAATGCGATGCTGTGACCATGCGGCCACTGTCTGCTTTGTCCTGGTACTCCCTGAAAGACTCGGGTTTGAACTGTGGAAACATTTAGGTGAGGGTGGAAGTGCAAGTCGATGGCATAATTAATTAAGTGATTGCATTTATGCGGCTCCTCTGCTTTTGAGTCCAATGCTTAGAAAGTGAAAGGATCTTAGCTGTGTCATCACTAGCATCACAAATGGAGACAACGGGGCGTGTAGGGAAAGGATAAGTGAGAAGAAGATACAACAAGCAGGAGCTGCACACGGCAGGGCTGCCGCCGAAAGACGCCCCAGCAGCAACTGGCATCAAGATTCCTCCGACTCCATGAGGCTTGCTGCCAGGGGATAGGGTCGGGGTGAGAAGAAACCCCTAAATCGAGACCTGGCTGCCTTTTGCTGGTCAACCCAACCCCCACACAAATGTCCCTAACTTCATTTGTTTTCTAGGCCTGTTTCATAATCTGTATTTTTCTCCGGCTTAATGCATTCTTCCCCGCCGTTGCCAGACATCCAGTAGTGACACAATAACAGGGACAAAAACCAGCATTAAAGGGTAATTACCCACACAGCTCAGTCCCCGAGCAGGGCTGTGGAGACACGTCTCTCTTCTCTGTTCCCTTCCCCATTCACCTCCCTCCAAAGGCTTTCTCTAAATCCTGCCTGTCCTACAAATCTCAGATTATGGTTAGCATCCTTCAAAAAGCCTTCCCTGGAGGCGCAGCCCCCATGCTCCGTGGGTAAAGAGTCTGGGCATGGTACACTGGTGGCATGTGGCTTCTGCGGTGCTTGGCAAGGGGCGGCCTGGCCAGTGTTTCATTTGTCCCTTTTGCCGCTGAAACCGGAAGCTCCTTGAGAGTATGACCCTTGGATTTCCATCCCCAAGACCTGGTACTCCCTGTGTTTACTGGCACTCCATGCATGCTTGCTGAATACATGAATCGCTGACTTCCTTCTGCTACTCATTTGGAACCAGAAAATCTACCTTATTTTTGTTTCCATTTTCTTCATCTCGAAGGTGAGGGGACAATAGCCTTCCTCCCAAGACTGTGGAATAAATAAGAGACACATCGCTCCAAAACATTTTTTTTCGAATGTTTCCACTATAAAAGAACAACTATATAAAATGACTTGACAAATATCTAATAAATGTACTTGCAAATCACTTAGAAGGCTTCTTGATGATTTGATGAAGTTTAAAAGTGCCAGGTTGTTGTGATTTCAGTGTATTTGCCTATTCATTCTCTGTTCCACTAAGTGGAAAAACCCATTTTAATTCTGGTACAAAGGAGATGCACAGTCCTGCTCGGAGTCACTCTAATGACATCAGCCGGGATGAAGCCGTTCCCGCCACTAACATCATCGTAATTACTGCTGGTAAAGGAGTGCTGTACAGCTCAAAAGAATTTCTTTTTTTGAAAAAATCAACTTATACCTACAGTAATTTTAGGTATGAAATTAAAGCAGGCAAAAAAACCCAACCTTGGTAGATATGACAATCATTAAACGATGATCCCTGACAGTTTTGGAAAGAGTTCACAGCCTAAAGAAGTTGATTTCTAATTAGACGTGAATTATACTGTTTCCTATATTATGTTTAATTAAAGAATGAGCAAATAGTTGTGACAACTGGCGAGATGGTGATTTTGCACCATCTCGGGCTCAGCTACAGCTACAAAAGGGGCATGCAATCAGCAATTGTCTTTAAAAAGAGCACTTAGTGTAAAATGATTAGTTTCATCAATTTAGACCTATTTTCTTAAACAAATAGAACTACTAAAATCGCTTTGTCTGTTCAGATTAGAAGACCTTTTTACCACAGCAAAGGAGGACTATTTAAACTCCACTGGTTCTTCTTAAATCGCTTCATTTCACACGATTAACTTGCATCGCATTTACCACAATGCTGAAAAAGTTTCTCTTGACAGATACTAATTTGCCTAATTTTAGTGTCCCACTATATAAAAACCCCAATTACTATTTATTTTAATCAGAATATTATTTTAATATTTGAGTACTTTATTATTCAAAGGAAAATTGCATTTGTAAAATTGTAATCAATGATTTCTGATAATTGGAAAGGTATTTGTATTTTTGTAAATAAAGGAAATGTAACTTTTAATCGAGGGGAAGGAAGTAGGCTAGCAAACCCAACTCCACTTAATACAGCAATTACGTACACATGTGTAATAAACACGCCCGCCCATACACATTGTTTTTGCATAATTTGGGTATGTGTAAATGAATATTTCTTCTTTAAACCAATTTCTGAAACCCTCAGAGTAAGTGTAATGTAAATAGTTTGGAAATCACTATGCTATATATAAATTGCACAGTTTTATAAAAATACATATGTATATGAAAAGTTACACACATATATCAGCATATGTATTTAGAGTTCAGAAGAAAGAAGCTAAGGTTAGGTCAGACAAATTGCTTTGGATAATATTGTGAGGAATACGTATCACAGATGTAAGGAGACAACATTTTGCACTTAAAAATCAAGTAATCTAGAGGAAAAAAGCTCACTGAATTTGAAATAAAATTGCATGTTGTAATATGTCATTAAAAAAATTCAAGACAAGGTCATAAAAGGTATTGTCAAAATCATTTAATTTCATGCCACATTATTTAGTGTATTTAAGGCCAGACAGAGGCTCTGAGATAATGCAAATATGTATATTCCTATTGTAATTTCACTTCACAGGTAGCCTAATAAATGCTACAAACAGTTTGGACTGCCTGCTGTAACTTAAAGCCAAACACTTTTCTAGAACCAGGAGAGTATGTCTAATCATTCTTCCTACTGAAATATTATTGTTAACCTAATATTAATTATATTTTCTTAGGTTAGGTTTTATACTATATTTTGTTTTATTATAATATTAATCTATTTTAAAATGGTGTATGGATAATCTAATTTATTGGCTTGTTACATTAGCAAGATATTCACTTCAAGTAACCTGAAATGTATAGAGGCTTTTACATGATACCTTTAATCAACGGGGCTTGAATTCTTATCAGTGCATTTTGCATTATGATGGAAGACATTGATTAAGTTGTGCTTAATGGATTATCAGATATTATCTTCTGTGCAATTTGTAAAGAATTAGGCTAATAATTTTCTGATCTTAAGGTCCAGAAAATTTGGTTGCTTTAATAGGGCGTGATTTATTACTAGTACAATGATCAGTTTGATACAGAGTATGGCAATTAAATTTAGGAATGTTGTGTAGTTGCCTGCGAGAGAACATCAAACATAGGATTAATATAACGAAGAAAAATATTTCCTAGATGGTATTTACGTGGTTACAAAATAAATTCATTTAAAGAAAATCAAAAATTAACACTTAACTAACTTTAGAGGAAATTCAGTACTGCTAAAAACTATCAAATTTATATATATATATGGATTTCAAAGTAACTTATTAAAGCATGTGATGGGATGATAATATAATATAAAAAGGACACAAGCTTCTTGCTGGATAATTAGCACAGTTAATCAATCTGACATGCTTAAAAAATATAGAGAATATCTAAAGGCTTCATTAAGGGAAAAAATAACAACTAAGTATGTGAGGTGATATTTTGTTTCAAAAGAGTATACATTAAGATACTTTTTAACTCTGTATAGAGAAATTTGGAATTTTAAAAATGGAAATATAATGAATCTTTCAGGCCTGCAAAAAATTTCAATGAGATTTTAATATCAGTTATTACTTGTTTCTCGATTGCTTTCTTTTCCCCTTAATCCAGCCTCATTTCTTCTAAAATTACCTCTGCATTATTGCTTTTTTAAAAAAATACAAGAACGTTCTTTACATATGTGCGGTGTTTTTATCCTGTGCTTCTTTTTAACCAAATGATTTATTATGTCTACTCTTAGCCCACTCTTTGAAACTGTAAGCATGGCCACTCACACTGAAGTATCTGGGAATACACTAAAATATAATATTGGCCACATTAAATACCAACCAATCTTATAAACATCAGTAATGTAAGTTGCATGCACTGAAAACCTCCAGGTGAAAGTAAATAACTCAGACATTCATTTGACCAGATCAGACTCTGTCTAAACAGGTAGTCTTGCACAGACCAGTCATTTCCACAATTAATACTTTACTTACCATCTGCATTTTCTTACAAGATTATAAGGATAGATAAGAAGCATTAAGTAGACTACATGTTTTTGTGTATACAAATATTATTTTTAATTGGAATTATCTTTTCTAGTTAATATAGTTATTTTAAATTAGGGCAGAATACAGAGTAAAATATGCCACTAAACTTCTCAGACACCCAGAGAAAGCCCTGTGGTGGTTTGTAAGAGGCCTTCCTCCCCAAGTGGCCAAAATGCTGGGCCGTCGTGAAAATGAGAATGGCATTGGGAGCCCTAGAGGCATGGATGCTGAATGAGTGAATAAATAAATAAATTAATTAATTAATTAATTTTTGGTAGAGATGGGGTCTCTCTATGTTGCCCAGGCTGATCTCAAACTCCTGGGCTCAAGAGATCCTCCTGCCTTAGCCTCCCAAAGTACCACCCTGCCTGACCCTTGGATGCTGAATTTAATGGAATGCTAGAAAGTAGCAGATTATGAAAACACTAATTTCCTGATGGTGATTACCTTTTGAGACACTTATGTTTTCTATGAGAGTGAAAACTGGTTTTGTTGAAGGTCATGTATTAATTCTCAATCTTTTTTTGGAGGTGGCGGCTATTTCACGGTTATATGAGAGCACTTTAAAAAAATTGGAAAAAGAAAGCTTCCCCTTGGAAAGTGTGATTACTCCCAACAATTGACTCCATTCTAAACATCTGAAACAGTATAAGCAACGACAGCTGCATTGGGGTAAATACATCAAATATACAGAAATATATAAAACTTAATCATGTCATTTATAGTGTGGCTGTTAAGCTGCAAATTGCATTGGAAAACGTTAAAAAAAAATAAGGAAGTCACCTCAACAATCTGCCCACACAGCTCTTTTACATTAAGCTGGAAACTCATTGTGCATCCGTGTGAAACAAACTGGATCAGGTTCATAACCAGCACTTGAAAATGTTTTTGTTCTTACTCTGGCTGGTGGAGAGCTGGAGAGCACTCGGCAGGGACCGGCAGGATGTTCTCATTCTCCAGCCAGGAGCCGGTTCTGGCCCTCTGTGCACAGGTAGCAGCAGAGTCGCTGGTGGGGAGGGGAGAGTCTACCTGCCAGGTCCCAGCTTTAAAAGACCCCAGGAGGAGCAGACTCCTGGTTTAGCAGGGTTGGGTAGCGCTGACGAGAGTGCTTTACCCAGCGTAGAACCTGGATTCCTCGGCTCCTGTCATCTTCCAGTAGAGAAACAGACAAGCTCCCGGCATCTCCGTATTGCAGTGGTTGGGTTTGCTGAGTGTGGTCACCGCACCCCTGTGTTGGAACACGGGATATTTGTTTGATGGTTGTAAATTCTGATATCTATTTGAATCCCTTTTTCAGGACAATTACACTCCCAGCTTACTTGTCTCCACTTCCTGCAGCCGCACCCACTCTCTAGGATCCTTAAGCAAAGAACAAGCCCAGGGCTGTCCAAAGGAAGGGGGGTTTCCACTTCTTATCTTGCCTTACGTTGTATTTACACGTCCGGTTCAGATGTCAGGAAAGCCGTCTGTCAGTTCAGGCGCGCAGGATGGCACTGGATCCACTGGGCGTGTTGGCCATGTTTGTGATTTCTGGACAATTGAGGAAGAGCCATATCTCTTTTGTTGAAAATAGATTTATGGCATACCCATACAACCTTTGAAGACCATAACTTTAGCAGTTAATGATTTCATATGGGTTTGTACACCAAACCTAGCTCAACATTTCATGTCTCATATAGTTGAATCAAGGTGATTTTCTTTTAGCTAAATATATGTTTGAAAATTATTTCCTAACGTAAAGATGGAATTAATCCTCGCCCATCCAGACTTCCATTTGCTGTAGTAATAGCTAACACTTACTATGGCCCTGTAGTATGCCCAGCACTCTCTGAAGCACTCTAAAGGTAGTTAAGTCCTTTAACTCCTGGGGCAGTCCTTATGAGGAAGATGAGAAAGCGTTCTGCATTTGACTCTTGCAGAAATAAGAACCAGGGGAGTGAAGGGGCTCACCCAGTGTCACAGCAGCAGTCAGGGGTGGAGCCAGCGTGTGGACACAAGGCCTCTTCCAGCTGCCCACTGTTTCTATGCTGCCTCTCCGCACCCCACCGCAGGTAAGACACTCCACAGTGTCATCGTGCACCTGCAGAAAGCCTGGAGCCACGTGCAGCCAGGCGTATACCTGGGAAATATACACCATCAAGTTATGTCCACTGGAATCTTCGGTGGCAGGATGGAGTTTTTAGATCAAACTCAATGTCTGTGTCTGGATGAATTCTTGGGGGATCAGCAGGTTTCCCAGTGAGAACTATTACGTGGCTCTGCCACCCCAAACACCCCTCCCCTGGAAACGCTTAGCACTGGAGGATCAGTTGATGCAGCACACCTTGAACTACGCTGGCGTTGCCCAGATCTGCAAGGGGGGCCCTTCCTTTGTGTTTCCCATCAAGTCAGGAACCTCGAAGGCTTTCTGTGGTTCTCAAGCACACCAGCCGCCAGGACCTGGCCACTGCACCCACCATCGCCAGGACAGAAAAAATATCACCACTGTATCAGGGCAGACGGTCGGGAACAGCAACAAAACATTCCCCAACTAGAGCCGCAAACACAAACAGCGCCCATCATGCAGAAATTGCCTTGGCGTGTGGGTCATTGGTGATTTCATTTGTAAGTAATGTTTTGATTGTCACAGATTATATGTTGCTCTCCTCCCCTGACATTTGTTGTACAGCAGGATTGATTTTTGTGCTCCAGTATGAAAAGGTCACTTTGATCAATGCAGTGTAATTGGCACTAAATTAGGATCATATCAGGTTATTTTGCTATTTAATGATGAAATATTAAAGAAAAGCATTGGTAGATTGCAGGCACTAACGTGCACTTTAAACCTGCTGTAATGATGCTTTATCTTGTAAGAAAAATGGAGAGAAAAACAACTAAAGTGCCGAAAATGACTGTGATGTATTGGAAGAGTGGCCTGGAATTATGTATTTTCATTGGAGATAGACTGAGAGCTCAGACACAAAACACCAGGCCCAGCAGTCAGTCCTGCTCCACTGCACAGAGCAGCAAATACGGAGGCTATTGATGGCTGTGCTCATTAGGTGCCAGTGAGAAGTGTGAAGCCTTTCATTCTGCATATAGTAATTATGTTTAAAAACATTTGTGTGCTCTGCATCCACTTATTAGACAAACCTCCGCTTTTGAAAATCTGCAACTTGGTTATGGTGTCCCAGCTTGCAATGCTTTTCTGTTTCTGGAGAGCGTTTCCAGGCCCTGGCCTGGCCTGGCCTGTTGGGTTTGCACCTAAAGTAATTATAAGCGTCATAAGGAGTGTTAAATACTGTGTGTTATTTCCTCCATTGTAAATAGACGTGTTCCTCCATTATTCTAAAATGTTGTTGAGCAAGAAAAGGCTGCATACAATTATACTTATAAGTGCAGCTAATGTTGCAGGAAATGTGTTTGGTGCTTTGCTGCCATGAAGTATATTATCTAGCTGCAGCATGAGCTAAAATGGCTGCTAAAAGATGTTAACCTTTTTAACAGCTAGAAATATGGAACCACAGATATTGATAAAATGATACAGGATGCAGTTTAGTACAGAAGGGGGGCAGGTGGGGGTGGCTCCCAGACACAGCAGCAGTGGCGGAAGGCAACCCCTTAAGGACGCCGCGGGGCCGAGAGCAGAGCTCACCCTTGAGTCTGCAACCTTGGCTCTGAAGGTCCTCGGCCCTTTCTCCAGGGGTAGTTTCAGAATCTTTCAGACAGTAGTTTCAACACCTGTTTTTGGCTTCAAGGACAAAGAAAATGAAGGTATTATAACAGAGGGCTTCACAGTAACGTTGACATCTGACCTGCTGTAGCCTCTTCAAAAAATGAAAATAACAGCAATCATTGGGATAAAAAAATGCTTTTTTTGGTATTAATGTTTGTTGTGGGTTTAATTGTGTCCCCTCTCAAAGATATGTTGAAATCCAAACCCCAGTACCTGTGCACGTTACCTTACTTGGAAATACAGGCATCCTTCGGTGATGCTGTGGGTTTAGTTTCAGAACACTATCATAAACCAAGTCACACTAATTTTGTTGATTTCCCAGTGCCTGTAAAAATCATGTTACACAATACTGTCATCTAGTACATTTGCAGTAGTATTACATCTTTAAACATTAACATACCTTAATTTAAAAATATTTTATTGCTAAAACTTGCTACCAATCCTCTGAGCCTTCAGTGAGTCGTCATCTTCTTCCTGTTGAAGGGTCTTGCCTCGATGTTGATGCTGAAGGATCAGGGTGGTGGTTGCTGAAGGTTGGCGTGGCTGTGGCCATTCCTTAAGTAAGACAATGAAGTTTGCCGCATCAATTTCTTCCACGGAGATTTCTCTGTAGCATGAGATGCTGTTTGTTAGCATTTTACCCACAGTAGAACTTTTTTCAAAATTGGAGTTAATCCTCTCAAACTCTGCCACTGCTCTATCAACTAAATTTATGGAATATTATAAAGCCTTTGTTGTCATTTCAATGATGTTTATAGCATCTTCAACAGGAGGGGACTTCATCTCTAGAAACTACTTTCTTTGCTCATCCATAAGAAGCAGCTCCTCATCTGTGAATCTTATCATGAGATGGCAGCGAATCAGTCCCATCTTCGGGTTCCACTTCTAACTCCAGATCTCTTGCTATTTCCACCACATCTGCAGTTACTTCCTCCACGGAAGTCTTGCGACCCTCAACATCATCCATGAAGGCTGGAATCAGCTTCTTCCAAACTCCTGTTAATGTTGATATTTTGACCTCCTCCCATGAATCAGGAATGTCCTTAATGTCATCTAGAATAATGAATACTTTCTGGAAGGTTTTCAATGTACTTTCCCCAGATCCATCAGAGAAATCACTATATATGGCAGCTATAGCCCTTGCAAAATATATTTATTGAATAATAATATACAAAGGTCAAAATTACTTTTTGTTCCCTAGGCTGCAGAAAGGATGTTGTGTCAGCAGGCATGAAAACAGCATTCATCTCTTCATGTATCTCCGTCACAGCTCTCGGGTGACCAGGTGCATTGTCCATGAGCAGGAATAGATTGAAAGGAAACTTTTTTTCTGAGCAGAAGGTCTCAACAGTGGGCTTAAAATCTTTAGTAAACCATGCTATAAACATATGTGCTGTCATATGGACTTTGTTGTTCTACTTATAGAGCACAGGCAGAGTAGATTTAGCATCATTCCTAAGAGCCCTAGGAGTTTTGAAATGATAAATGAGCATTGATTTCAATTGAAAGTCATCAGCTGCATTAGCCTCTAATAAGAGTCAGCCTGTCCTTTGAATCTTTGAAGCCAGACATTGACTTCTCCTTTCTAGCTGTGAAAGCCCTAGATAGGATCTTCTTCAAATAGAAGGGTCTTTTTTATTTCTACATTGAAAGTATTTTGTTTAGCATAGCCACCTTCATCAATGATCTTAGCTGGATCTCCTGGAGAACTTGCTGCAACTTCTCCATCAGCACCTGCTGCTTCACCTTGTGCTTTTATGGTATGGAGATGGCTTCTTTCCTTCAACCTCATGAACCAGCCTCTGCTAGCTTCAAGCTTTTCTTCTGCAGCTTCCTCATCTCTCAGCTTTCATGGAATGGAAGAACATGAGGACCTTGCTTGGGAACAGGCTTTGCATTAAGGGAATGTTGTGGTTGGTTTGATACTCCATCTAGATCACTCAAATCTTCTCCATATCAGCAATAAGGATGCTTCATTTTTCTATTATTTGTGTGTTCACTGGAGGAGTACTTATGATTTTTTTCCCCAAGAACTTTTCCTTTGTATTCATAGCTTGGCTAACTGATGCAAAAGGCCTCACTTTTAGCCTGTCTTGGCGTTCAACATGCCTCCTTCATCAAGCTTACTCATCTCTAGCTTTTGTTTCAAAGTTAGAGACTCATCCCTTCACTTGAACACTAGATGTTATTGTAGGGCTATTAACTGGCCTACTTTTAATAATGTTGTGTCTTAGGAAATAAGGAGGACTGAGGAGAGGGAGGGAGAGGGGGAGTGTCCGGTGGGTGGAGCAGTCAGAACATACAAAAGATTTATGGATTAAGTTTTCCATCTTATACGAGCATGCTTTGTGGTGCCTCCAAATAATTGCAATAGTAACATCAAAGATCACTGATCACAGATCACCATAACATATGTACCATGAATGAATGCATTTGAAATATGTGGAGAATTACTGAAATGTGACACAGACACATGAAGTGAACAGGTGCCATTGGAAAAATGGCACCAGGAGACTTACTTGATGCAAAGTTGCCACAAACTTTCAATAAAAAAAAAAAAACTCAGTGTCTGTGAAGCGCAGAAAAGCACAACAAAACGAGATACACCTGTAGGATCTTCGCAAATGTGATTGATACAGTCTAGCTCTGTGTCCCCACCCAAATCTCATATCGAATTGTAACCTAGTTGTGACTGGGGAAGAGACCTCGTGGGGGGTGATGGGATCATGGGTGAGTGAGTTCTCATGAGACCTGATGGTTTTATAGGGGGCTTTTCCCCCTTTGCTCTGCTATTTCTCTCCTGTTGCTTTGTGAAGAAGGACATATTTGCTTTCCCTTCTGCCGTAATTGTAAGTTCCCTGAGGCCTCCTCAGCCTTGCAGAACTGTGAGTCTACTGAACTTCTTTTCTTTATAAATGACCCACCCTCAGGAAATTCTTTACAATAGTGTGAAAATGGACTAATACAGCGATCCAGTTAAGATGAGGGTCCACTGGACCTGTGTCCTTATAAGAAAAATGAGAGGGATTTTGGGGCAGGGAGACATGGAGGAGGCACGAGGGGGAGGCCACATGGGATAGAGGCAAAAATGGTGTGTGATGTGTGTACAAGCCAAGAAATGTGGAGATTTGCCATCAACTACTCCTAGGAAAGGATCTTCCCCGTCAGCCTTTGGAGAGAGCATGGCACCATCTACACCTTGATTTTGGACTTCTGGCCGCCAGAACTGTGAAAGAAAAAATTCCATTGTTTTAAGCCACCCAGTTTGTGGTACAGCAGTCCTAGGAAACTGATACAATAGCACATGTATTTTACCTAAAAAGGACCAGGGCTATTATATTTTTCCCAAATCCAGTAATTTGAAAGCTGCCCCATTTTTTTCCGTCAGCATTATCATTGATTGCTGTTTACAATGATAAGGCATTTAGGGGAAATCATCCGTGAGATGCGCTTGTCTAAGGAGACACTAGAATCCCGATTGGAGGTTTTGAGACAGCTCTACTCCATTCATTACTCAGAACAATTTATTGAGTATCTACCCTGTGCCAGGCATTATGCTTTTGCTGGGATGAGGGTGGAAAATAGCAAGTGGTCCTTTTCAAGCTTGTACAGATGCAAGCAAGTAAAAAGTTAAATATAACATGATGCCTGCCTGATGGGCACATGACACCTGCGTAGAGCCCAGCAAGATCTTCTGGAGGGAGCAGGGGCTGCTCTGAACTCTGGAGAATAGGATACGCCAGAGCTTGCCAAGAGAGGTCTCCGTGAACGTGTGCATGCGTGCACACTCAGAAGCATGCGCTCCTGGGGTCAGGGCTGGCTTGGATGTGGGTAGAGAAGCAGGGGAGCTGCTGGAGGGAAAGGCCCTGCAAGGGCGGAGGATGGAGGGCGGCACCTGCAACTTCAGTTGAGCCTGGCTGGAAGGCCCAGGGTGCCGAGAACCCCCTGAAAAAGTCCATGTGCAGATCTGAGGGCTGTGGGTGTGAGGCTAGGCTTGGAAAGGGAGCCATGGGAGGCTTATAAACAGGGTGCGGACGTGACCCATGAATTCTCAGCAAGCCCCGCTGATTTCAAGTGGGGAACAGACGGCAGTGGGAGCGCAGACGGACGTGGAGCGCAGACGGAGGAGAGCCAGCTTGGTGGGCCAGAGTCTGGTCTCGGCACAGGACCGGGCAAGTGGGTGAAGGGCTTTTATGAATCAACCTGGCCCTGGTGCCCAGATGTTTGGTCTGATGCCAGTGTGGCTGTCGGGGAAGGTATTCTTTAGATGAGGTCTAAACTCACATCAGTGCATTTCGAGTGAGGCAGATTTCCCTCCACGATGTGGACGAAGCTGAGGTTTCCAAGGAAGGGATTCGGCCTCCAGATGCCCTTCTGACCCCAGCCAGCACCGAGCCTGCCCTGTGTCCAGTACCCGGTCTCCCCTGCCCACTTGGGACTTGCCAGCTTCTGCCCTTTTGGGTGTCTCTGCAGGGGGCCCCGTGGAACTCGTGCCTTCCCAGCCCCAGTCCCTGGACCCGTCCTCCTCCCTCCTTCATCCACTCTAGACCGCCTCGCCGTCCAGCAGCACTGAGCTGTCCCAGAGCTCCATCCCGGGGGCTCCGGCCTTCCTTCTCTGAGGGGCCCCATACAGCCGGCCTTTCCCGTGTCAGGCGGCAGTGACAGCAATGGCCATCCACCCTCGCCATGGGAAATGGAAGCACCAACAGGTGCCCGTGTGGTACAGAGAGGATGTATCTCCATGTACGTCACACCCACACTCACATACACTCATACTCACGCTGACTCACATACACCACTCTCACACACACATATGCTCTCACACACTCTCTCTCACACACACTCACGCTCACCCACATACATCACTGACATACACACACTCTCTCAGATACACACACACTCATGCTCACTCACACACACTCACACACTCTCCCACACACTCATACACATGCACACTCACACACAGTACACACACAGGCACTCACAATCCACACACAGGCACTCACACACATACACACATGCAAACATCCACACTCACACCCACACTCTCCCACATACACTCACACTCACACACATGCTCACACACACTCTCACACTCATGTTCACTCACACACATACTCACACATACTTTCCTACACTCACACAATCTCACATACACATACACTCACACTCAGACTCCCAGACACACTCACACACTCACACACACATATACACTCACACACAGAGCCCTCTGTTCCAGCGTGCAGCAGCAGGCTGTCCCTCTGCGACGTCGCGTTTGATTTTCCTGGTGGAGCAGACCCTCCTGAAGATGTTTCTGCTCTGCGGTGGTGAGGTGCACGGTACACAGGACAGCTGCTGCCGGCATGAGGGCCAGCAGGGAGCAGGGGCAGGCCACCAGGACCCTTCCGTATCCCCAGGTGGAAGTCAGCGCAGACTGAGGCAGCTCCATCCTGGATGCTCGCCCCCATGTGCACCTCTGATTAACTCCAGTTCTGGGAAGGCCTCCAAGGTTTCTACTTTACTGCTCATCAGAAATTCTGCCCTTGGGCAAATCCTTCTGAAGAAGGCGTGCCCTTTGTGCCCTGGGTCTCGGGGGTGTCAGCAGAAGGATCCACTATCTTGAGGCTGCCTGAGACATGCCTTCTTCTTGTTAGCCTCACCAAATGTTTCTGAGAAACTGGATTTGTCAGCCTCTTTGCTGGCCCCACCAAATGTTTCTGAGGAACTGGATTTGTCAGCCTCTTTGCTGGCCCCACCAAATGTTTCTGAGGAACTGGATTTGTCAGCCTCTTCACTGGCCTCTCAGCTTTCTGGAACTTTGTGGGTAGGTTTGCATAGACCTGCTCACTGTGGGACAAATGTTTTCCCTTCCCAACAGGACGTGGCATCCCGCAGAACTAAGGTTGCAATGCCCCCACTGGGGGAGACGGGGTCCACACCAAGTCCTCTCCGACACCCGCCCCTCAGGCCTGTGGACTGTCACCGGGGGAGATGGGGGCCACCCCGAGATTCCAGACGTGGAAATGCTTAAAGTGAGTGGGAGAGCAGAAGCCCCCAAGCAGCACAGGGACTCGGCGTGAGAAAGAGCACGTGCGTGCATGCAGTTACTTCTTTTTCTGTCTCATAGTCAGGCTTGTGCCCCTGTCCTCCCAGCTGCTTTTCCGCTTGGATTTGGCCATTGTCTTAGTTTGTTTATGACTCTATACTGTAAAACCTTAGACTGGGTAATTTAGAAATAATAGAAATTTATTTCCCACAGTTCTGAGGGTTGGAAAGTCCAAGACTGAGGGTCCAGCAGATGCTGCTTGCTGCTTCCTAGATAGCATCTCTGCTGTGTTCTCACATGGCAGGAGGGGCCCGGGCCCACCACGGTACTCTCTTCAAGCTGCAAATGGTCACTAATCTTATTCCTGGGCTTTGCCCTCATGACTCACTTCCTAAAGGCCCCACCTGTTAGGGCTATCACATTGTAGATTCCATTTCAATATATGAATTTCAGGGAGAGGCACGCCGGTCATAGCAGCCACCAAGTCCTTTCTTTAAGCTAAATAACACCGACAATGCAGGTGACTAGAGAGAGAACAGCAGAAGTGCTCTCGTGAAATAGACTAAGCATAAAAGTCCAGATTCCCTCTCTCTGATCACCCTCAGCCCCCTACCCTGACTCCAGCAGCCCCCGAGTGAAGGAGAAATCCTAAGACCACAGGGGAGACAGCAGGCCAGCTGTATTAAGGCCCTTTCATTCCCAAGGACTGATCCCATGACTCTTTGGGGTTAACTGTTGTGTCATCATTCACAATATTAGAATGGATATTGGTACAGTCACACAGTGCGATCCACAGTAGAAGTTTCCAGCTCCAACAACATTTCCTGTGGACTGAGCAGCATGGTGGAATTGCTTCTGGCAGGTTCTGATCCTGGGGAAGAAGGCCCTGAGGCCCTCAGCACTGACACTGATGCACCTGAGTGCCTGCGGTTCCTGGAACAACCTCGCACAGCACGACACAAGAGGGAAAAGCCTGGAGCAGGGTGCCGAACACAGGGCTGGGGGTGGCGAGGGCACTGCTGCACCTGAGTGCCTGCCAGGCCCCTGCTCTCTCTCACCTCTGGGTGACATAGCCCCGTGACTACTACGGCCAGTCCAGTGCCGCTGGCAGCAAGCTTGCATGTTTTGGGCATCTCAGCTGCCCTGACTCCGGCTGTGCCCCAGCATGAGGTGCGAAGAGCTCCCAGGCTCTCATATCCCTGTGTGATCAGCCTCAGAAGAACCTTGGAAGCGCAGACGTAGGGATGAATCAGGTTACCATGAATTACTAACTACACAATCTTGGCTCAATTTCTTTACCATAGTCATGCTTTGTTTCATTTGCAATCACAAGTGCAATTTGAAAGGGCGGCAGGCGCAGTGTGTGGTTGGTGGCAGAGTCTTCATGAATGTGAGTCTCCTCCCTTCCTTACAGAAGTTCAGTGTTTCTTCTTCTTTTGTTCTGGTCAGAAGACAGGTCTGGTCTGCCTGTGGCTAAGCTCATGAAATAATCCCGAGAACTCAGCCTCTCTCCAGGCACCCATGAGCCTGCGATGGGGCTTGCATTTTGCATCGCTTTTCCCAGCCTCTTGGGGATATGTGGAATAATCTTGCCACAGCCTGGAGTAGCTATGTCAATCACAGCAACATACAGACACAGCCCTGTGCAATTTACCAGCCGTGGATGGAGGACATGGGCCCCGTTCATTGTATTCACTTTGTACTTTATCCCTGTTGATCCACCCATGGGCTGTCCACCCTCACATCCGTATCAGCCAGCTTCCTTTGTGACGAGAGAGGACAAGTAATCACCCTTTTCCTGGACTCCTCAGACCCTTGCAGGTAGGGGCATTGCACACACCTCACGGGATTCAGCTCTTCCCTCTCTCTCCCCAGCACACTCTCTTCTGCACTATGGAGAGCCCCTTTCATTAACACTCTTTTCTGTTTGTTTGTTTTTAATCAATCATCCAGCTTCTAGAGACTTCCATGGTGACTTTGTACATTGATAACTGTATTAGTCCATGTTCACGCTGCTGATAAAGACATACCAGAGACTGGGTAATTTATAATGAAAAAGAGATTTAATGGACTCATAGTTCCACGTGGCTGGGGAGGCCTCACAATCATGGCAGAGGACGAAAGGTGTGTCTTACACGGCAGCAGGCAGGAGAGAAAATGAGAGCCAAGCAAAAGAGGAAACCCCTCGTAAAACTATTAGATCTAGTGAGACTCAATCACTGCCATGGGAACAGTATGGGTGAAACTGCTCCCATGATTCAGTTATCTCCCACTGGGTCCCACCCATCACCATGGGAATTATGGGAGCTACAATTCAAGATGAAATTTGGGTGGGGACACAGCCAAACCATATCAATAACCTCCAGGTTATTGATAGTAAATGCAGGTAATCTTTGAGCTGGGCTAAGAAATGAAGGTTATCAATAACCACCAGGTTCTTGACAGCAAATGCAGGTAATCTTTGAGCTGGGCTAAGAAATGAAGGTTGCTATCCATTTTTATCCTCAAAGGATCACTTTGGTAAATTTGGCACATACAAAAACAAATCACAAGTAGAAGCGTAGGTTGGTTTTCTGGTTGGTGTGTTTTGTTATTTTCCAATCCAATGTCAGTCCTTTCCTTGTGGATTTGTTAGCAGTGTGAAGAGGGCAGTGATCTGGGACTTGGGTTTATTGCTCTTCCCAAATCAATCGTGCTCTCCTCTGTAGTCAGCAGGTTAGTGATTTACCGGTATTTTTCTCTCCCACTCCACGGTTAGCTTGAAGTCCTCATATCAGAGCACCTGGTTTCTGGAAAGCTTGGCTCCAGTTCTCCGAGTGAATTCCATCTCTGCCCGTGTGTCCAACACTCTAGTAAAGTTAACCTGGAAGACACTCTGCAAGGCTGCCACTTCTGTCCTCAGATCCCGGTCTTATAAAGAGATTCTGACACATTTTACAGTGGAAAATATATTTATTCTAAAACTTCTGATGTGTGTCTGGGGTATCGGAACTCTATTTTTGTTTGTTTTTTTCCAAACACCTTCAAAATTGAAGCAGACAAGTTGAGGGAATTAGCAAATGTACCGTTTGATGTCTGTGGACAGAAAGTACAAAATGAATGCACTTTACAGTTGTGGTTATACAAGACATCTGAAATTTCTTACTATTCAAATTGAGTTGGTGTGTTATACACAAATTAGAAACAAAACAGGCAATTTTCCAAGTGAAAATTCTGTTTAGCTAGTTTATAGAACATACTTTTTTGATTTTTGATTTTTAATACACATTTGCATACAAAGTATTTTCAAAATTGTATGGTTTCACTCTTCCAGAGTGTAATATTACAAAAACCAATCAGCTGCCAACAATTTGATACTGAAAATAAAACATTTGTGAAAAAATGCATTCTTTAAATTGAATCAATTTACTTTTACAAAAATAGGAGTAGAGTTGTATCAAGAATACTTCATAATTGTTTTTTCATGTTCTGGTTCATTATTTAGTTCCATGGTTTATACTTAAACACTAAAATGAATGTAGTTGAGTAACTTAAAAGGCACTTTAATTATACACTAACATACGAACAGGCACACTGATTATGTAGAAACCAGCTTATACATATGCAAATGGAAGGCTGGACCTTGCCCAGTTTGGAAAGATCATTTAGGAACACTCAGGACTTCCCTGGAAGGGAGATATCAGTGATTCAGGTGTTGCTATTTCTGACTTAAGAGATAAAATGATAGTAACACATTGAACCATCGCTAGATATGAAATGACCCCTCCCAATCCATAAATTTTAAAAGATGTTATTTCTCTTAAGTACAATGTTTTTTCTCCTTATATGATTTAATTGTTATGCATTTTATGTGTTTAATCTTTAATTGATATAATTTAATTTTTATAAGTAGATTTATTTATCTTAGAAATATAAATTTGTATAAGTACATTTATCTTATGAATATATCTTTGTTATAAATACAAATTTTTATGAGTACATTTATTTATCTTATAAATAATGTATCTTATAAATAAATGTACTCTATTGATATCCCAGACACCCACCAAAAGTTTATCTTATAAATTGTACTTATAAAAATTAAATGATACAAATTATTTGAAGATTAAATATTATAAAATAGTAAAAGACATAAAAATATAATATTACATAATTCACTTACCAATTATAACCATGAGTTTTGTTTTGGTGTGATCATGTTTAATTTATCTTTATCGTATGCCACATGGCGTGTGGTTCTTTTAATTTTTAAACACAACTTTATATTTATTAACACGCAGATAATTGTAAACTACTTGGGCAGGGATTGTCATGAAACAGCAGGGCCGGCCCCATTCTGCTGCCATTTTCCACTGCCTGGGGTGGGACTTTCTGCCCCTTCGCCTGATCATCTTGTTCCCCTCTCGTCTCCACCTGACCTTGCTGTAGGGCTCCATCCTGACCCTCATGTTTGGGCGTTGCTATTCCTTCCCCTTCTGGGGTACAAGGTTTCGTTTTAATTCAGAATTCTCTGTCCATAAAGTTTCCCACCACCTCTGCCTCTAATTAGACTTACAATCTAATTTTAGATGAATACATTTTCAGTGCTTGTATCATTATGATAAATTATTACAAGTAAATGTTATTCACAATTGAGTCACGTGATATGAAGTTAAATCATATAATATTCTATCTCCTTTTTCCCAAGCCTTTTTCTGTCCAGAGTCACCCAGTGAATGCAACAGAGTAGAAATAAATTTCAACTCTTTTTTAAATTAACAGTTCATGATATTAACATTTTGGAGTATTGTTCTGTGAGTTTTAACACATGTATAGATGGGCATAACTACCAGCAAAACCAGGATGCAGAACAGCTCCACCACTCAAACAATTCCCCTTTGCTGTCCAATCCCCAGCCCAGTCCTGGTACCACTGACCCGTGCTCAGGTCCCACAGTTTTAACCTTCCCAGAATGTCGTAAAAACAGAACCATGCAGTACGTCACCCCTGGCTTCTCTCTTTCAGCAGAATGCTTTTAATTCTTTATATAAAAAATTTTAAGTTAACAAATAAAAATAGTACATATGGAGTAAAAATAATTATTTAAAATATGTATATGCCATGGAATAGCTAAATTGAGCTCATTAACATTTGCCTCAACCCACATACTTGATTTTTTGTGGTGAGAAATTTCAAATGTACTCTTAGTGATTTTCAGGAATATAGTGCACTGTTATTAGCCGTAGTCACCATGTTATACAATAGGCCTCTTGAACTTTTGGGTTTGATCAGCTCCCAACTTTTGTCCTTTGCTTTCAAAGGCATGAAATTACTCCAAGAGATCCTTTGATGTGACATGTTTGCCTGCGCCACTTCCTTGGAGACATTTTCATCATTTTTGTCCCCGTGAGTGGCTTTGCTGTCCTGGAAATCCTCTGGCTGCAGGTCTATGAGCCACCCCCTCCACAATGACTGCAGTCCGCCCCGCCACCACCAACGACCGCAGTCCGCCCCGCCACCACCAACGACCGCAGTCCGCCCCGCCACCACCAACGACCGCAGTCCGCCCCGCCACCACCAACGACCGCAGTCCGCCCCGCCACCACCAACGACCGCAGTCCGCCCCGCCACCACCAATGACTGCAGTGTTCACACCTCCAGGGTCTGCCTTTCTATTTTCTATAATTCCACTTACCTTGTTCAAATTGCACTTTCAATACCATCTTTTCATTTCACAAGCTATGTTTCTATCATTTTAGGCCAATTTTCTCTTTCACTTATCTATTTTTGCAAAGCTTCACATACCTGTCCACGGGAGTACCCTCCTACCTAACTAGAGTTGGTATCCTCTGACCTACACCTCCCCAAACTCCTGTCCCCAAACCTGGTAAACACCTTTGTCCCCAGCCCTGGTGACCACCACTGTCCCCAGCCCTGGTAACCACCACCGCCACCCAGCCCTGGTAATCACCACTGCCCCACAGCCCTGTTAATCACCACTGCCCCCCAGCCCTGGTAACCACCACCATCCCCATCCGTCGTGACCACCACTGGCCCCCCGCCCTGGTGACCACAATGGCCCCCAGCCCTGGTAACCACCACTGCACCTCAGTCCTGGTAGCCACCACCGCCCCCAGACCTGATAACCACCACTGCCCCCAGCCCTGGTGGTCACCACTGTCCCCAGACCTATTAACCACCACTGCACCCAGCCCTGATAAACGCCACTTTCCCCCAGCCCTAGTAACCACCACTGTCCGCCAGCGCTAGAAACCTCCATCTCCCCCAGCCCTAGAAACCTCCATCTCCCCCAGCCCTGGTAACCACCACCATCCCACCATCCCCAGACCTGATAACCACCAGCATCCTCAGCCCTGGTAACCACCACTGCCCCTAGTCCTGGTAAACACCACCACCCCCAGTCCTGGTAGCCACCACCGCCCCCAGCCCTGATAACCACCACTGCCCTGAGCTCTGGTAACAACCACTGTCCCCAGACCTATTAACCAGCACTGTACCCAGCCCTGGTAAACACCACTTTTCTCCAGCCCTAGTAACCACCGCCGTCGCCCAGCCCTAGAAACCTCCACTGCCCCCAGCCCTGGTAACCACCACTGTCCCCAGTCCTGGTAACCTCCATTCCATTCTCTCCAGCATGATGCTCTTGACACTCAACATCCATCCATACTGCTGTGTGCATCAACAGTTTCTTTTTATTTTTTTGGCTGGTTAATGTTGCACTGGGTATGTATTCATCTATTTAAGAAAATTTGGGTTGTTTCCAGTGTTTTGCAATTAGAAACAAAGATGCTATAAACATGTTTGTGCATATTTTTGTGAACATTTATTTAGGACAAATATCCAGGAGTGGTATGGATGGGTCACATGGGAAGTACATGCTTGATTTTGTAAGAAACCACCCCACTGCTGGCCGGGCGATGTGGCACACGCCTGTAATCCCAGCACTTTGGGAGGCCGAGGAGGGCGGATCACGAGGTCAGGAGATCGAGACCATCCTGGCTAACGCAGTGAAACCCCGTCTCTACTAAAAATACAAAAAAATTAGCCGGGCGTGGTGGCGGGTGCCTGTAGTCCCAGCTACTCGGGAGGCTGAGGCAGGAGAATGGCGTGAACCCAGGAGGCGGAGCTTGCAGTGAGCCGAGATCCCGCCACTGCACTCCAGCCTGGGCGACAGAGCAAGACTCCTTCTCAAAAAAAAAAAAAAAAAAAAAAAAAAAAAAAGGAAACCACCTTACTGCTTTGCAGAGTAACTGTGCCATTCTGCATTTCCACACGCGACTCTTGAGAGTTCCAAATTCTTCATATCCTCATCAACAGTGATGGTTCTTGCTTTATTTTTGGCTACCGTGGCTTAATTAAATAGCACCAGTCCTCCGACGACATGGTTTATATTTCACCTACCACGGTGCATTAATTGTGAGCATTCTAAAAAGGACAACTTTGCTCCAGAATCCTCTGTCCACATATCACTGGTGAATAACAGCTGGGCTTCTTGGTCAGCCTCCCATCACAGCGCATCTTGGGAACCTGTTGGTGACGGGTCCCTGCAGATCTCCCATTTAGTTCCCAGACAGCAGAGTATCTGGCCATGATGGCTCCCTGTCTCCCAGGGGTACACACCTGAAGCTTTGCAAAAACAAATAAGAGAAAGAGAAAACTGGCCAAAAAGTTACAAGTACAACTTTTGAAATGAAATAATATTCAAAGTGCAATTTCAATAGGAGGTAAGTGGAGTTACAGAAAATAGAAGGGCCAGCCACGGAGATGTGGCATTGCTGTCATCGGAAGCGTCACAGACTTGCAGGCGGAGGAGCCCTGGGATGGCAAGGTCACTGATGGGGACAAAAATAATGAACACATCTTCAAGGAAGGGGCACCAGCGAACACGTCACAAAAAGGACCTCTCAGAGAAATGGCATGTCACGGAAAGCAAACGATAAACGTTTGAGGCTGATCAGACCTAGAGCGGAGCTTGGCAATTCATCTCAGCATGGAAGAGAAGCCAGCTCTGTTTCGTAATTTTACGAAAAGAAGGGGCAAGTCCTGTTCAAAGTACTTTTAACACACTTTTTACCAAGAAGCCAAACATTGTAGTTGTCAATGTCCTGTTTTAAATTGTAGCGTTCTACATAAATATTAGCTTCGTTTTTTTCATGTTTTGATGCATTTAGTACCAACACCAATAAGTTTTTAAGATTTTGAGAAAAAATGCTTACAGGTCACTAAACAATCTTAATTTTCTCTGATGAGTAAGACTGCTTGGCTTAGTTCCAACTTGCAGTCATTTTTTATGATCCTGTCTTATTAGGGAAGGTCAGGCCTGCCTCTGCTTGCAAGTGCCAGATTTGATTTTTGGTGTTCTTTTAACTTTTGTCATTCTAACAAGTGTGTAGTGTACCTCATTATGATTTTAGTTTGAATCTCTTAATGGCTAATATGGTAAGCACGTGTTCATGTGTTAATATGGTTTTCACAGGCTTATTTGCCATCTGTATATCTTCTTTGCTGAAGTATCTGATTGATCTTTTTCTTATTATTGAATTTTGAGTATTCTTTATATATTGTGGATATTCAAGTTCCTTGCCCGACATTGTAATTGTCAAGAACTACGAAGATATGCAAGCTTTTCTTCTTAACATGCTAACTAGTTAGCCTGCCAGTTGACAGATATTGGAAGGCAACTCATAAGTCAGAGACAAAGGACTTTATTACTCACGGCTCAGCAAGCAGCAAGAGCTTGTGTCCACGCCAGCTCCCTTGTTCCCCCAATCACACAGGGGTGATTACTGGGTTGTAGGTGGGTACTCATGCACAAGTGGGTTTGTGTCGGAGGAACCCCACCTTAACAAACTAGAATATTTTTTATAGTAATAAGCTAGAAGACCTCCTCTTCCTCTCAGAGGAAGACATTGTTTTTATCATATTAGGAAGTAATCCTATCTGCCTTTTGCTCTGCAGGGAGCAATGTACTACATTCCAAAGCTGTTTGCTGAAAGGTACCTCTGCTTACAAAATATGCGGAATCGAGATCTGTGACAGTCTCCCAACACTGTCAAACTTTAGAAAATTTTAATGCAGAGTTTAATTTATCATTATTTTCTTTCTTATTTTATTTGTACAGTTGTCTAAAACTTTGTCATTTTGTAAATCTTTTCAAAAATCAACTTTAAGTTACATTGATTTTTTCTAATAACTTTTTATTTTCAATTTCATTGATTTTTGCTCTTATCTGTATTCTTTGCTTTCTTCTGCTTGTTTTGGGTTTATTTCACTCACTTTGTGTAGGTGGAAGCTTGTAGTATGGATTTGATAACTTCCTTTCGAATCTAGGCATCCAATGATATAAAGTTCCCTTAAATCCCTGCTTTAGCTGCAAACCATTCTTTCTTTTAATTTTTTTCCACTTAGTTCAAAATATTTTACAATTTTTTCTCCACTTCAACCTATGAGTTATTTAGAAATACATTGTTTAATTTCCAAATATTTGTGTATTTTCTAGTTATCTTTCTCATATTAATATCTAGTTTAATTTTACTATGATCAGAGAATACACTTGAAATAATTTCAATAATTTGTAGTTTGTGAAGGTTTGTTCTATGATCCAGAATATGATCTGTCCTGGTGAATGTTTTATGTGCATTTGGAAAGAACAGGTGTTCTGCTGTTGTTGGTCGGAGTGTTCTACTAAAATCGAGTGGGTCCAGTTAGTTAATGGTGATTTTCTAGTATTTATCCTGATTTTCTGTCTACTTGTTCTATTGATTTCCGAGAAAGACCTATTAATGTCTCCAGTTGTAATTGTGGACTTGTAATTCTCCTTGTATTCTAATTCTTCTTTAGCTCCACGAATGTTTACTTCATGTATTTAAGTCTCTTCTGTTAGGCACATACATGTTTAGGATGGCTATATCTTCTTGGTGAACGGAGACTGCCACCACATTGTAAAATCTGTCTTTTTTCTTCTTTGTCCTGAAGTTTGCTTTTTCTGAAATTAATAGAGTAACGCCAGTTTTCTTCTGATACATGTTTGCATGGTGTATCTTCTTTTCATCCGTTTATTTTTATTACTAAAATGAATTATACTTTAAAGGTGGGTTTATTATAAACTGCGTGGAGTTAGATTATTAAAAATTCCAGATGTACTGAATTGTCAATACGACAATTTCTGTATATTTAATTGATGTGTTTAGAACATTTCCATTTAATGTAAACATTGACATGTTTGCATCCAAGTCAATTATCATGTTTTATCTTTGTCCCCTCTACTTTTCATTCTTCTCTCCCTGTCTTTCTGCCTTCTTTTAGGTTTTTTGAATACGTTCAGTCTTTCATCTTATCTATTTAATCTTTGATAAAAATCTCTT
Organism: Gorilla gorilla gorilla; assembly: GCF_029281585.2. Classification (NCBI taxonomy): domain Eukaryota; kingdom Metazoa; phylum Chordata; class Mammalia; order Primates; family Hominidae; genus Gorilla; species Gorilla gorilla. The sequence continues at coordinate 107,506,087 of NC_073241.2, forward strand.
TGAACACATTTTTTTCAGCAAAGTTTCTCAACACTTATTAAGAAACTACCTAAGAAGGACAATATTTCAAGAAAGTTTGTTTAATTGGCTTACTGCTAATGAAAAATGATTATATGAAAATTTTTATTTTGTTGAAAACAATTATTTTACTGAATAATAATTAAATTTAGTTGTCTATTATGTTTTCTAACTTTCAATGATATGATAAAAATATCATTGCATGTTTTTTGATTTGTTATTATGAACGTATATGCATAAAATAGAAAATAATATGCCATTTTGTGGAAAAACTTGTTCTAATCTTAGATGTAAAACAATAAGCCTTTCCTTATTAAATAGGAGGTTAGCTGTAGGTTTTTCCCAGCTTCCCAAGTTGAGGTAATTCTCTTCTAGTCCGATCTCACTGAGGGCTCTTTTTAGCATGTTAGGTTTTGTCAAAACAAAACTGATGCAAAAAATCCTTTTTTTCTGCATTGATTGATATAATTATGATCATGTGATTTTTTTCTTTTGCCTCTTTTTATGGTGTGTTATGATAAAAATACTTTTATGATCAATTATTGATAATAATCAATTTATTGATTATTGAATATTCCACTAGCCTGGCATATCTGAAATAAAATCTATTTTGTCGTGTTACATAAGTTTTTCTTTTTCTTTTTGTCTTGCTGTTGAATTTAGCTTGCTAATATTTTGATGAGGAGTTTGCAGCTAAATTCATGACAGATATTGGTTTGTAGGAGGTTTTTTTGTACTGTATTTTTCTGGATTTGGCCTCAGGGTAATACTAGCTTCATAAAATGAGTTGGGAATTGTTCTCCCTTCTTGAATTTTTGGAACAGATTGTATTCCATATGTTACTTCTATAAGTGGTTGATAGAATTGTCCAGTGAAATCATCTGAGCCTGGGGATTTCTCTTCCAGGAGCTTTTAAAATATGAATTTAATTTCTTGAATAATGATTGGGCTGTTTTAGAGTGTCTCTCCGTCTGTAGTTTACGTCTGTGCATGTGGGTCACATGGAGAGTTCTGTGTATTTGGATCAGGTCCTGTTGGTTGGTCATGTTGTTCACGTCTTCTGGGTCCTGGATGCTCTCCTCGCCTGCCGTTCTCTCAGTTGCTGAGAGGGGCTTATTAAGTTCCCAAACTAAAACTGTGGATTTGTCTCTTTCTCCTTTCTAGTTCTACAGGTTTTAGCTTTATGTGTGCTTAGATTCTATTGTTTGGTGTATACAAAAAAGGACTGCTATGTCTTTGCAATGTCTTATGTAATTTTCCTTTCTCTGAAGTCTACTGTATCAGATCTTTATATACACACTCCTTTTTTTAAAATTATCTTTTTCTATTATTTTCCTTCAATGTACTTATGTCATTAAATTTTCAGTGAGTTTATTATAAACAGCATATTTTGGGGTCATTTTTTTTTGTACACTGTGCCAAATTCTGCTTTTGATTGGTGTATTTCAACCAGTTATATGTACAGTAATCATTTATATTTTAGGCTAAAGTCTGCCATATTGTGATATGTTATTTATTCCCCTGTTTCTCCTTTTTATGTTATTTTATTACATTTTTTCCTTTCTCCGGATTACGTGAATGCTATCGGGGGTTCCTAATTTACGGATTTATAGTGCTTGTGAGTTCATCTTCTCACTTAGCTTTCCCGGCGGTTTCTCCGGTATCCGTGTGTAGCTGTCCCAGCCTGCTGGCACCGACGTGCTGCCCTGAACTCGAGGCAGCTGCATCATTGCTGCTTGTCATTCTTCTGTCAGCTCACCACACGAGCCCAGCGTTGGTGCATCTCAGTGTTGGCATCAGCTGATTCTCTTTTTTCTTTCAAGTTGTGATTTTCTTGGTTCTTGGTGCAATGGAGCTTTTACGTGGTGTATTGGCTGCTTTTCATGGTGTCAGCTGACTCTGGGTCCTGGTTAACTTGTTTGATGTAGCAGGAGACCCTCTGCCTCGGCTGGGTGCAGCTCCTGGCCTGCTCTGTGGACCGTGACTCTGTGTCTGGAAGCCTCACACTGATGCTTTGCTCTCCTTCGTTTTCCTCCTGCCACCGGAGCTTCCACACGTCAGGCCTGAGAGGGCCTCTGGAGCCTGCAGGCCCATGGGACATGATCATACATACCATGTTGTCACAAGCCTGGAGCTATTGTCTAAGAAAGGGGAAGGCCTTGGCCGTGGACACGCCCTCAGCCCATCTCCACGGAGCAGTCACTCACACGTGTATCTCAAGCCTGGTCACTGTCGAGGCATCAGACCCTCCTGTAACCAGAAGCAGTTCTTACTCTTGCCAGAGACAGCAGCATTGCCACTGATGTGAACTAATTTTCATTAAGTATTTAGTTATAAGAAATCATATTTATGGAAGTTACTATGAAAATCACACAATCCATTCACCCAAGCCCTGTCAGCCTCACTATGTATCTGTAACCTATCTGTATTTCTGCTTTGTACACAAATTTAAGAGTAAGGAGCAAGGCAATAGAACTCATCCTACAAAATCCTGAAACTTTATAATAGTATTTTATTGTAATAATGGAAAGCTCACATTTATCACTCAATTTATAATATACTGTAGGCATATTATTTCCTGACACCTCCCTAAAACTTATGGGGTCATTATCTTAATCACAATTTTATCAAAAAGAAACTGAAGATTAAGTGATTAAATACCAGTTACAGGGTTCTAGGCAAATTAGGAGTTTTAATCCTGGCTCTCTGAATGCAAATTCTGCATCTGTAACCACTATACTACACTGTGGAAACAAATTATTTTTCTTTTATTTCTTAGAATAATGTTTGTTCTCTCTACAATTAAAAATAATGTATACACTTTAACCAAGGCATAGTGGTACGATGCTTATTTATATAAATGATTTCACCACAAAAATGGCTAAAATAAACAAAAGGATGTTAAAATGTGTAAATCTAAAAGTATCCATTCTGAAACTATGGAATGACCCATCTTTGACAAATATCTTGTTCTGGGTAGAAATATTTATTACATAATTGGTTTGCAAATAGGCAACATCCTTTGAAATGAGGGAAATGAGAGAGGTGTTTACTCCTGCTCTCTTCTCTCCTGACAGCGAGGCCCAGGCCTTGCAGAGTACCATCCAGGGACCCCCAGGGGCCCCAGACTTCTAGGAGCAGTATATGTAGATGGAGGGGGATAAAAGAGACAGTGGAGGAGTAACACTAAGTGAGCGAAGTAAAAGTGGCAGAGAAAATTAGTTTTATGTAAAACACAATAAACATGCTTAGAAGAAACAAAAAGCAGTTCTATTGGCCTCAGAAGCAAAATGAGTTTTCCCCCTTCTTTTACTGTTTTAACTTTCTTGTGGAAGTGCTGGCCAATGAAATCCTTTAAAATAAAAGTACTAAGGTCATAAATACTAATAAAAGAGAATCTTTAGGTAATTTTTCAGATATTTTTAACAGAAAATCATCAGATACTTTTTCAAATACATGTAGAAGAAAATACTTGATTACCAGTAGGAAATCATATGTGTGTATGACACCACACACAAACGTGTTTATATACATGGGTTCAGTAGTGATGGTGTCAAAAATGGACAGGCAATAAAAGGTTATATACAAAAACAGACAGAAGGATAGTAAAGAGTCAGCATGTAATATTACACAAAGAGATTATATAATTGTGTTTATGTAATACATATTGTATATACAGTATTACATAGGGAAAAACACACACAAGTAAAAACCACCAGAAACATATTTTATATGGAAAAATGAACACAATTTTAAAGTATGTAAAATAAATATTGAATCAATAAAATGAATACCTTATTTTTTACTAGGAAGGCTTAATGTGAAAAAGGACCTCAGTTTTTAATTATTCCTATATGAATTAATATCCTTAACATCCTACCAAAGAAAATTCCAACTCTTTCACAATGAATTAACTTAGAAACTTTATAAAACTGCTTCTGAAATTTTCCTGGAAGAAACGTGTTTGAAGAACCAGGAGATGCAATGTCTCTGACCCCCGGAAGAGCTGGCCGTCCACTGGCCCGCCGCTGTGCCTTCCATTTTCCAGGTCAATCCGTCTTCAGGGAAACGCGGCCCTGTGGGGTAGCCACAGTTATTATGTCCACTGTAGGGACTACGAAGGGGAAGTTATAAGGGTTAAGTAACTTGTCAAGGTCATGCGACTAGTAAGAGTCCAATCAGGAAGTTGAAGCCAAGTGCATGAATCCACGATGTTTCCTCAAGAAGGAGGACAAAGGAAGGGCACATAAAGGGACAATGCTCACTTCCGGGTGTTAATGTTCATAGGAGGCTGATGTGATGATGGTGTGAATAATAATGATGATGTTGTCAGTAATGAAGACAGTGTGACAGTGTGGAGAAAGCAACGTGCTCAGATACAGGCTGAAGCAGAAAGAGAAACTTACTAGATGAAATAATTGCATCTGAAATCAGGAAAAAATACTGGTCAATCAATGATGGTGTGAAAAATAAAGCTGCAACTCTGCATCACTTTTCATACTAAAACACATTTGGTGTCAGAGAAGATTGTAATGTAAACAGCAATATATAAATCAGACAACCAAAAAGCTGTTGATATTAATAAACAGAGATCAACAATCTAATTTCATAGCATGTGAAAGTCAAATTGATAGATAATTCACAGAAGAAGAAATATAAATGACCAGCAAAGTATGAAAGACATTTGACTTCATTAGCAAATAATTACAAATTAAAATGGCCTTGAAATTTTGTTTGCCCTTAGTTTTCCTAGAAGAAAAGACCACCCCCCACCAAAAAAAAAAGAAAAAAAAAAACATGATAACCTTTCCCATATTTGTCAGAATGGGAATGAACACTGATAGCTTCTGGATGATTTGACAAAATGTATTAAAATGATCAAAATTTAAAATAAGTTGACCTTCTTTAACATTCAAGTTTGACTCTGCTATATCTAATGGAAAGAATTAGATAAGTCAAAAAAAGATATAAGCACAATGATGTTCATTACAACATTATTTATATTAGAGGAAATTGGAATCGACCTAAATGTTCATCAAAGGAAACCTGTTAAATAAATTAGAGGACATCCATAGTGCTCAGCTATTAAAAAGAATGATGTAAATCCACATTTGCTGACTTGGAAAAATGTCCATGAGCAAACAAAGCAGGTTGCAAAATGGTCTGCAATACACAGTTCCACAGTCACACTGGGTGTGAGAGAGAAACACTAAGAATAAAAGCTCCCATGCATTGCCTTTAGCTTTTAACAACAAGAAAATTAAACTTGAGTCTTACCAGTTGACTCCTTTGATAATTATGAGCTCTGATACTTCCCTAATGCTGTCGGCCAAACCCTAGTGCTTTTGATGTAAGAAGTTTATTATATTTCTTTATTTTGGTAAGATGTATTGTTTTCATCTATTTTTAAAATATACATTTTATTCTTGTTTAAAATATGAAAGTGATATACTATTTAGTGCAATTCACTTGAAGTTGGCATAGTAACCAAAAACTACAGTCCAACTGTAAACAAATACTCTATTGATACAGAAATTACAACTTTAATACGTATCATGATAATTTATATAGACATGAAATTCTTTTCATAAAACCTACCGTTTTTCTGGTGGAATATTAAATGTGCATAACATGATGATGACATTTGAAAAATTAAATATGTTCCCTGGGATGCAAATATTGTATGTGCTGGAGTGAAATGATAGCCTGAAAATCAAATCTTTACCGTGGGCCCAAGGTGGAGAAAAGACGTGGACTTAGGCCCTGACCATCCGTACTTTGCACACATAGAGAGACAGCTGGGATGCATGTTTATAGCTTTGCTTGTGCAAACAGAGAAGCATGCCAGTCTTCTCATGCAGCAAATCTTATTTCCGATACAAATTTGAAAATCCGTGAAGCATGATAATATTCACTCTAGGATCTATGACCTCCCATAAAACACAAGGAGGATGAGGAGTGGGTTAAATGGATTCTAATGATGCCTGTGGACTCGTGCACTCCCATAATGACTGGGGAAGATTTATACGCTCTCTCTAGGTATAATTAGACACCCACAAACCCGTCTGACCCTGCTGTGGTGAAGAGCCCTTCTGCTTTTTGTTTCAGCAGATGAATCAATACTCGCACGTTCTACCACTGTGGAGTGAAATTGAGGAAATGAAAATCTGATAATTTTGCTCCCAGTGCCGTCTAGACAGAGGAGAGCAGTGTTAGTCTTTGACAGGAAGATCTATTTCCAGTTTCTCAAAAGGCTAGTGTCAATTTTGAAACTTCTCCTGTTATTGATTTTCAGTTTTGTTAAAAAGGATGCTTTATTAGGAATATTAGTCCAAGCGACCGTGTAGGCTCATATCTAGTCCACCAGCAGGTGAACGCGCATTTTAATTTGGGGTCTGGGTGGGTTTGAATTGCAGATCCTTGTGTGCAGTTCTCGTCAGCCTGTCGCCCCATGTCGGCAGTCAGCTGCGCTCCTACCTATTAAAGGGGAGAGCCAAAGTCGCCCTCTGTGTCTCCATGGATAGGCCTCGATTTTGCCAATTCATTGAATTATACGTCTCTCCTAGATATCTTAGAATGCATTTGCTGACGTTTTGTAAATGTATATTTGCCTGACCACACACCGTTGACATTGGGGCTTGCAAGCTTTTAGATTTTAACATCGTCAAAACAAATTGTATTGAATCAGTGAAGATATTCCAAGCAAACACCACCAATGCTCTGTTGGCATTCACTAACAAGCCACGCCATCCTACCTGCTCTGAAATGCTCTGTCTTCTGGGTCCCTCCGTGACCCCCCCACACATCCTAGACATCCCTTTTCCTGTGGTCTTTTTTGGCTCTCTGTGCCCTTCCCCCAGTACTTATTGGAATATGTACTTATTTTTGCCTCTTCCCTAAACTGTACATTCCTTGAGAGAAGAAGTGTTTTGATTCTTCTAAGTTCCCTGGACTTGGCAAAGTGCCCACTACAGAGTGGGAACTCGGGGCCATTAAGCAGAGGCAAAATGCCCTCCGCCCTCCACTGTGGTCTGAGCTGTTCAGCTTAAAGCATGTATCTGGGTTCTTACTGAATCATGTTTGTACTTTCTGTTCCTGAGAAATAAAATGTTTCAGGATCACGTGAATTTTTAATAGCCAGTTAGACATCATTGTGGAGAAGAATTTTGTGTCTGGTATAATTTTGTATCGTGGCCATTATGGAATAAAGACAAGATAATGATCCTCATACTATTAATACTGTAGACCACTGAAAGCGTAAAGCAAGATGTTTCTTTTCTCCATTTCTTTCATTTCACTTTTTAATAAGTGGTGAATTCTATGAACCAATTCCCCAGGGTCATGGGATCACCTAGAATGAGGTTTCACACAGAACATTGTGAGTGCACTTGAGAAGAAAGATTTATGCAAACCACTCTGCACTTCCTTCTGAAGGAGACACGATTTTGGTCTCTGCAGAAATTTGCATGAAATATGGACCACAAGAAAACTCCATTTGTGGCTTACAGTGGTACTTCCTGAAAGTGGAATTTTATTCCCCAGCGAATGAATGAAACCTCGGAAGCGCACTGCCTCCTTGCACAAAACCACTCAGGGCGGCGTCATCTCATTCATCTCTTGCCACCTGATCCACCGTAGACTGAACAACTTCTGGACACCATGAAAGCTGAAGGAGAAAATGGGTGTGGGATCCCCGGATCACTCCCATTTGCATCCACTTGAAATCAGAATCATGGTATGAAGCCTTTGCTAAAATGCAGTTACTGACAAGCTGTTGTGAGTTTTTGTTCATTTAAAAACTCCAAACTTTGCCCCTTTAATCACATCCATCGATTGACCTAACATGGTGGCTAGTGAAGATGCTTTCTCTGACGTCCTGAGGTGAACCAAAATCTAATCTGCATTTTTGTTTTCTTTTCTATTTTTCTATTCTGCTGCCTGCAACCACGTCCAAATCGCGGCGAAATCATTGTGCACATATCAGCTGTTGAAGGTGAGGACCTGGTGCCTGCACCCGACGTGGACTTGCTTCCTCACCTGTAAGCCATGGCGGTGCAGCAGGTGAAGCACTCCGGGGACACTTTCAATGGTGTGCCACGCCTCATTTTACAAAACAAGGATGTTCTTGCAATCTGTTTTCATTGCACCTTTTAAACATCAGAAGTTCTGATGAGCCCCATGGTTAGGAAGTATATTTACTGCATGAGGGTCATGTTCTTTCAGCACATTGCTCTCTAGCAATTCAAAATACAATTTTATTATTGCTCTTGTCTTATTTCAGAATGAAAATCTTCCTTTCATGGCGGGGGTGGGGGGTCATCTCGAGGACATGTCGCACAAAGCAAGTGGAAAGATGGTAAGAAACTACTTGATTTTTCTGAGGAAAAACCTGACTCACTGTTAAAAACTCCACGATACAATATTTTAATTTGGGACCAGACACTTTTTCCTGTATGGTCTGAGGTCCTAAAAGAATAAACGGAGAATTAAAGATTTGTGTGTGTGTTTGTGTGCATGGGTGTATGTGTGTGTGCATGTGTGTATACATGTGTGCATTTGTGTGTGTGTTTGCATACGTGTGTGTACGTGTGTGCATGTGTGCACGTGTGTGTATGTGCATGTGTGTGTGTGTGCGTGTGTGTGTGTTGGGGGTGGGGAATTCTCTTTCTTCCTCCCAAAGCCAGTGAATTTAGACAGTGGTGGGTGTTGGGGAAATGCTGTCCTGGTGTGGTGTAGGTTTTAACTTAGTTGAATCCTCATGCTTGCAGAATGTCTCCTAACCAGTCTTCCATGAGATGATGCCAGCGCTTAGCACAGAGACACAGGCAACCAGACCTGGACAAATGAAAATCACACTGGCGGGAGGCCAGTGTACGTGACGACTGATGGAGAGAGATGGGTAGGTACCTTGTCATCCCAGTAACCCACTTGCAGATAGAATGACCTGTAGCAAGTCCTGGGACCTCTCCAGATAGAATGATCTGTAGCAAATCCTGGGACCTCACCAGCCTTTTTGGAAACAAAAGGTTTCCACTAAGTAAATCCTTCCCTTTCGCCTGTGGCTGGTCTTCTGAGGGCACGTCATCTTTGCTGCAGAAATGATGTAAAATGCAACATCCACTGACCTGGGACCAGATCGCTTTGTATATGACGAGCAGCATTTCTGTATTTAAAAATTTTCTTTAAAATGACTTCCAATTATAGGACATGTCTACCACTTCAGCCCCCTAAGTTCAACCAAAATTCCTGGACAGCCATGAAGGAGTTTATTTTTTAAACAGGTTTACACTCATGAGTGGTTGTGTTCAGTTACCATCCTAACAACAGTGGCTTCTGTTTTCAGCGCTTCATCTTAACCCTTTCTTGGAGCAACACGTATATTACCTTAAAAATAAAATATACTTCTTCTCAGATAGTTCAACTAAATGACTTTGGGATAAAAATATGGGCTATAGCCCAAAATGTTCTTTAAGATGGATCATATTCATACTAATAGTCCTGTTTTTGTGGGTTCCATTTACGAACACTTACTGTGGTTGCATATTCCCCACCAGGGCCCAGGACAATGGTGATTCCAAGGATGCCCCTGTTTTCCAGCAGACGGGTGGTTCAGGAACCAGAATATTCTTTGAGGAGAGCTTGACATGACAGACTGTAATGGCTCAAACTATTGAATAAATAACATGCACTTTATAACATCCCTAATTATACAATTGCACAATAGTCCATAACAGCTCCTTACGGACTACGGAGTAAATACTAAGCATTTCTAAAAGTCCATAATTATGTAATTACATGGTAGTCTATAATTAAGGACTATTGGGTAAATATATAATTGGGCAGTTTTTAAAATCTATCATAAAGTACTTTAAAAAATGTGACTGCAATAAAAGAAGGAAAAAAGAGAAACTCAGTCCCAGAAAGCCATATTTGAATCTTTTATTTTTAATAGGTCTCACTAAATCTGAATCTAAACAATTAATGCTGAAAAAATGTTTCCCATCTCCCTTCCTGTCTTTGTCTGTTTGTAGCAGTCCCTGTTTCCTGGGGCTTCAAAAACCCGAGGGCACCCTGGCCACACACTGTGGGAGCGCAGGAACAGGAGTGCGCTATCCAGCGCGCCACAATTTCTGGAGTCAGGTGAGAGAAATGCATTGAGTTTGGGGTGGGGAGTGGGGGTGGGGGGCGGGGGGAGGACACCTCTGTCCTGCCCATTCCCCCAGCAGCCGTCCTGCCAGTTACCCAACATTACAATGAGCAGCAACGTAGCTCGGGAATGAAGAGAAAGAGACCAGCGTTTTTCTAAGCTTTCGGCCAGAATTTGAAAAAAGCACCGGGAATGGAATGTCTAAGGTGAGGGTTTCTGAAAAGACGGACGCCTCCGCGGCGTTTGCTGCACACACTGCGAGCTGTGAATGAGAGAGGAAACTGAGATGTATATGCGAGAGGAAACACCAAACTTGTGAAATTCAACCACCTTCTGTGGCTTCTCTTTAAATCCCCCAGTTTTCATCCCCGTTGTTTGGCCACCCACTCCGCTGGATCTGCCTAGAAGCTCCTCTGCAGCCTGGTCTTCCTGCCTGCCTGCCTTTCTGTGGTTTTGCCTTGAACACTCAGACGGAGAGACACGAGGTGGCCGGCACCTGGTGGAGGAGGGGACCTGGGCGTGGCTGTCCGCGCTGCTACTGGGGTCTGAGCCTGAAGCTCAATGCAGGGGATCCAGGGGGCCGGGACAGCCTGGGTCAGTGACCCGCAGCTGGAGCGACACACGGGAATCACAGAGCAGTTGCTTCACGGTGATTGCTGCTGGGTTTAGTTGTACATATTTTAAACTCTTTTCTGAAAATCTCACACTCTTGGCTCCTGCTGACCTACCTGAAACTGCACTGACTGTGACCCACTTCCTTCATTACACCAGTGTGCCCAGCTACACAAATAGCTTCTCAGCCAGACCCTGAGCACTAATGTTGCGTGCTCTGTGCCGCCGGCGCCCTCCATCGCAAATCACCCCAGGGGGCTTGAAATTAGGATTCTGTGATGGCCCCGAATCTGCCGCAGCCGGAGGGGACGGAGTCGCCGTACTGGGCACCTCTCAGGAGGAGGGAGCCAGGCCACCTGGGTGGGCAGGTGACTCACAGCTGGGTCCTCAATCAGCGGCTGTGTGGTCAGTCAGATGCCTGGGATACAATTTCTCCGTGTAAAAAGTTTAGGAAGAGCTTCTGAAACAGGACTGTAAAATCCAATCAATAGTAGATAAGAAGAAGGGTTTGTAAAAGAAAAAAAGGAGCAACAGCAGATAAGCGTCCAGTTAGAGCATATGTGCTCTCCTCCCTTCCCGGATGCATGGGAACCACTGTGTTCCCAACACGGGCACCTGGGCTCTTACTCAGCAGATTTGGGAAACTGGAAATTGGCATTGTAATAAGCACACAGGTTCCCCTGATGCACAGAAGCTCTGAAGGTGGCCAAAGTTCTTAAACAAGTGGCTTTCCTGATAACTTATGAAAGAAAAAACACATAAAATGTGAGAAACAGCTGGGCACAGTGGCTCACACCTGTAATCCCAGAACTTTGGGAGGCCAAGGCAGTTGGATCACCTGAGGTCAGGAGTTCGAGACCAGCCTGGCCAACATGATGGAACCCCGTCTCTACTAAAAATACAAAAATTAGCTGAGTGTGGTGGCACGTACCTGTAATCCCAGCTACTTGGGAGGCTGAGGCAGGGGAATCACTTTAACCCAGGAGACGGCAGTTGCAGTGTGCAGAGATCACACCATTGCATTCCAGCTTGGGTGACAGAGCGAGACTCTGTCTCAAAAAAAAAAAAAGTGAGAAAGACAAGTGTATGAAAATCTGTTAATGATAAGAAGTATCCACTTTTTATGCTCTTAGGAGAAATTAAAGAGGAAGAAACTAACATTTGTGACAGGCAGAAAGCACTCTGCCTGACTGTGCTTGATGAGTCAGGAGATAACTGGGGAGTGTGTCCTAGAAGAGAGGCTGCAGGTGTGTTAAGAAGTTTTTTTTTTTTTTTTTTGTAGTTCATACGTTCCCTCTTCCAGGTAGGAATCTGGAAGGCCTGATGAAGAGTATTATTTAGAAAATCCTTTGAATAATCTCATGAATCACTAAATATCTATTCAAGTATTTGTTCTACTCTCTTCCCGTCTTGTATTGATCTTTTTATTATATGACCAGGGAATCACTGTTCTCCATATACTGAAGACTCCTGTAAGAAAAAGGACAGTGCCATCCCTAAGTCAGACATTTGTGTAAGTAAGTGTTCCCTCCAAAATCACAGTCAGGCAGAACATTAGACATGCTCTTGAAATCTCTGGTCTGAGGCTCTGTAAAGAAAGAGATCAACATTAATGACCCCACCCACAACCACTTTGTCATACCTGAAGAGCCCGTGGCTTTTTAAATTCTTTTTACAGGTGTCTTAGCTCAACAGATGCCGTATTAGGAACACACATTACGGCTCCACTATCTAGATGAGGATGCTGCGGCTGAAGGAGTTTCAGTGACCGTGCCAACCCACGCAGGGGCAGAGGTGAGACCAGAACCTACAGGGTGACCTGCCAGAGGAGGACGTGTCTGAGAGGGAGCAGGTGCCATTAGTCATTTCACCGAAGTCAGAGGTAAAACTGGGATTGCTGGGCAAGGCGGGACATGGGGGTAACGTAAATGTCCAGGGGCTCCGGCCTCGAGACCAGAGTGCCCCGGGGAGCACAGGGACCTGCAGGAGCTGCCTCATGACACGTAACTCCAGGATCAAGCAGCTGGGCTGAGAGGGACATTTCAGGGAGTATCAGAGAATGGGGAAAAGTGTCCAGTGTCTAAAATCTTCCCACAGCTTTGACTTAACACCTCAGTGGCCAAGCCAAAGTCAAAAAAGAAAAGAGAGCGAGAGAAAGAAAAGATGCAGAGTGCAAACTTGAAAAGCTATTTGTTTCTAGATGAATTTCCTGGGCTGCAGTAACAAATTCCTACAAACAGGGTGGTAAAAACAACAGAAATGGGTTTTCTCCAGTTCTGGAAACCAGAGTCCAAGATCAAGCTGTTGGCAGCATTGGTTCCTCCCCAGGGCACTCGGGGGAGAACCGTTCCCTGCCTGTCTTCCAGCCTCTGGTCTCTGCCTGCAGGCGCTGGTGCTGCTCGGCTTGTAAACAGGTCATTCCCATCTCTCCCTCCGTCTTCACGTGGCCTTCTTCCTTCGGTGCCTCTGGGTCGCTGTGTCTAAACTATGAGGACATCAGTCACTGTATGAGGAACCACCCTAATCCATAGAACCTCATCATAACTTGGTTGCATCTGCAAAGACGTTTTTTCAAGTAAGGCCGCACTCACAGTTTGCAGGTGGGCATGTGTGCTTGGGAAACAACGTCCAACGCATTACAGTTTCCCAAGAAACAAATTCTATATGATCCACAGCAGATTCCGGACTAGTTGCCAAGTCTTCTGAGCTTGAGTCTAATTCAGGGTGAACTCAAGATTCTGATGTAATCCAGGATCATTTAAGAACCCTTTTTTAGCAAATAAAATAAAATAAAATAAAATTTTAGAAAAAGATTAATTTCAATATCAGGGACAATAGTGGAATTTTCCTGACTAGGTAAATTTTCCTGACTAGGTAAATCTGAGACAATGGTGGGGTTTTCCTGACTAGGGTAAAGCTAAGGCCAAACCAACTCTTTAGAGCTTCCTCAATGAATTTCCTCTTGGCTGCATCACCTAGAGCCTCCCAGAACAGAGCCCCCTTTGGGGATAGACTTCAACTCCACAACCTTTGGTGGGAATTCACTGTGTGACAAGGACCATGGTGCACTGCAAAACCAACTGGCTCTGTTGATGTGATGGTGACTGGTGGACGACAATACTATGACTTATAATTGACTCAAGGCAAAACATGTTAAGGCTTCTAACTTCCAGCAGTCTTCTGTCTGCTAGCCATTTTTAAACAAATGCTATTTTGATCCAGGAAAAACAAACGTTGTAATTGATTCAAAGGATGGATATAAGCCCTTCAACTTGGGGATTGGTTGATAGTGAAGTTGTTAGGGAATCCATCTAGACCATCCATAGCCTGCTCCCCATCTACAGTGAGTGCTACCTCTAGAGGCGTCCCTGGGTGAGACCTTCCCTTCAGCACCAGCTGTGTCATTCATGGTCCCCTGAACACCCCAATGCCAGGGATACTCCCAAGTTACTTTATTACTCATTCATTCAACCCACAGATCTTATCATTTCTGTGATCAAATGCATTGTACACATATTGCAAAATTTATGCTCAAAATTAATTTCTGGAGTTTTCCAAGCCCAACTCAGTTTAAAATTACCTCTCAGTTCTCTGAGAAATAATTAAGTGCAGCAAATTCTGTTCATATGGGAGAATTATTCTGGATTTAACAGGTAAATTTTACTTCGGTAAATTAAAAACTAAAGACAGATTTTTGTGCCAGGTGCAGTGGCTCACACCTGCAATCCCAGCACGTTGGGAGGCTGGGGTGGTTGGATCACCTGAGGTCAGGAGTTTGAGACCAGCCTGACCAACGTGGTGAAACCCTGTCTCTACTAAAACTACAAAAATTAGCCAGCCGTGGTGGTGTGCACCTGTAATTCCAGCTACTAGGGAGGCTGAGGCATGAGAATTGCTTGAACCCGAGAGAGAGAGGTTGCAGTGAGCCGAGATTGTGCCACTGCACTCCAGTCTGGGCAACAAGAGCCAAACTCCATCTCAAAAAACAAAACAAAACAAAACAAAACAAAAAAACAAAAACTAAAGAAGGATTTTGATATTCGTCAAGTAGAATGACAGAGAAAGCTATTGATCTCTGAACTACTCTAGAAGATACAGAAGATCCTTCACAGGTTTCTGCAAACACCCACTTCATTGTCCCACCCAACTCCTTCTCTTCTGGCTTCCCCAACCCTTGGCAGCCGCTAATCCACTCCCATCTCTAAAGACTTGTAATTCTGAGGACGTTATACAAATAAAATCGTACAGCATGTTCTCTTTCGTGACTGGCTTTTTTCACTCAGTATAATGACCTTGAGATCTGCCCAAGTTGCTGTAGGTATCCATAGTTCATTCATGTGGATTGTTGTGCACAATTTCATGGTGTGGATGTGTCACAATTTGTTAATTATTGACATTCGACTGCAGAAGGACACCTGGGTTGTTTCCAGCTTAGGCTTGTTATGCATAAGTCTTCTATGAACAGTCATACATAGGTTTCTGTGTGAACACGTTTCCACTACTCTGGGACAGAAGCCCAGGACTGCAGAGCTGGGTCATATAGTGAGTGGCTCTATGTTTAGTTTTTTAAGAAACTTCCAATCTATTTTCTAGAGTGTGTGCAACATTTTGTATTCCCATCATCATGAAAACCAGCTCCTGCTTTCTTCTCTGAATGCTTTTTAACACTTCCACAATCATTAGGTTGCTTCCGCCATATTTATGCTGAGCCGTGTATATCTATTTCAACCGGTTAAACCCATAGAAAACTTACAATCCATTTTAGTTGAGAAGGACAGTTTCTAAATGTGAAGAAAATACATATCTGGATATGTTTTTGTGAATAGCACACTTCAAAAATTTATATTTTGGGATATGAAAGAATATTTTTGTTATGAAAGAAGGCTATATTAGTCAGTAATGTACACTGAAAGCCTTTTTATCTTTCAAAATTGTGACTTGTTTGTAGGTAAAAATGACATGAATTACAATGGGTGACTAAAATATAAAATTAAAAATTCTTAATTTAAAACAAATGCATGTGTATTATTCTTTCAACCTTAGTTGTAGAGCTAATTTTTTTTTCTATTTTTAAGTATGGGATCAGTCTGTTTATTTGCATAAATAACCCCATAAGGCATCATCTACAGTTCAGAAGTTGAGTTTACTTATGGTGGAATTAAAATATGAAGATGCTGGCAGATCAATCACAGAGCAGGTTCTTCTAGGTTTTAATGCAAATTTGTAAGTCTTTTACAATTTTTAGCACACTCAATACTTTTTTAGTGAACCAATTAAAAATGCTTAGTTATCAAGTGTTTATAGAAGAATAAACTATGTTTTCGTAGATATAAAACACTATTTTTACTCCTATTTTAAAGGTTTATATAATATTATTTCAATAAAACTTTCACTATTAAATCATGTAAATAACTGGCATAATGAATATTGGGGCTGAAAATACTAAATGCCACCCAGTCAGTCTGAAACCCCAGTGGTGGGGTCAAGTGTGCCTGGGAGTTGGGGTGGGCCCATGGCTGCTGATGCCAGCCTGCGTTTTGCGTGTCCAGACTAAAGTTTAGAGAAGGACTGGAGCATATTGGCTAATCGTGTAAGGCAGTTAAATGGAGATGCACGAAGGAGTTTATCTATCATGTGCTTTGAAAACAACAAAACATGATTCCACTAATACCTTTAAATACTTAAAAATCGCACAAAACACTTAGCTTTGCATAATTACAATAAAGGAAGTTAATCTTATTGACTATCTCTTCTTTCTTAATGTAAAACCATTCTCCAATATCTGTGATTTGCCAATAATTTTCTGACGACAATGATTAAATTTTTATAAGGAGATAAAAATGTGTGAGGTATGTATGTGTGCATGTGCAATTATGTTTCATACTTGATTCTATTTCTTTAGTATGTGAAGAAGATGATTTAGTCAATATTTACATGCTTTTCAGCAATACAGTAGAACTTCAATTAATCTTTTAAATATAAATTTAAATAATTAAGTTCATTTTAAAATGTAAGTTACAGCATTTTTAAAAGAGGTGATGGTTTGTTCTCTGTTGGCTTTGTAACAAAGTGCAATCTAGTGTGGTTTCCAGCCTTGCTCTTGCTCGCAATGCCCCGTCCCCCTGCTGCCCGGTGTGCCTCTCTCAGCACTCTCTCCTCTTGGTTCTTCTCAGCATCAAGTACTCAGAGTTCAAATGTTAAATAACTGTATTACCACACTGCCACCACTCAACAGAAGCACCAGCATCCCAACAGGCATTCCCATTCAAAGAGCTTAGATCCAATTTCTTTTTCATTCCAATAAAACTGTTCTGTGTGTTATTTGGAGGCTCAGATCTGCCTCATGCTGCTTTTCCTCTTCCTCCGTTTTTGATCGCAGTGGCTGGGCCGTCGTTCATGCTGAATGTACAGGGAACTGTCATTTGCTAGCTGAGTCGTTCCTCATTGTCTCCCAGGACCGCATAGATGATTTTATTCTTTACCACCTGTTTTCAAAGCAGCCAGGTACTTCAATGAAGACGTCCCATCAAAAATCATTTAAACAGAGAAAATATAGCTGGGTAATTGGCTACTTATTTATCTATATATATTTCTGTTCCTGTGTTCTTTTCTCATTCATCAAAGGATTTTAAGCAACATACAAAAATGTGAAAATTATAGGAATGTGAAAATGAGTGAGAAATTGAAAAGGAAGAGAAATAACGTTAGGGAAGATAAATGAAACTAAGGAAAAGTTCAGTACCCAATACAAATGCCCTAAGATCCAGATCCAATTTCATAATGCTTTTACTCTAAATGCCCTAGCAAAGTAAAGAACAAAATACGATAGTTAGGACATTACCAATATCCAAATGACAAAGACACATCCGTTGCTCTAGGGAAGGAAGTGTTCATGATGCTGAGACTAGAGAGAACCTTCCTCATGTATTAATTTAATATGTCCAGCACTCTTCCGCTAATACAATAGTGTATTTGTTAAGGCTTATTTTTAAAAGCATCTCCTAAAATCTTATATGAAACCAGATATATGGGGATCATTGGGCCTTTTAAAGGTCTCTTGAACATTTTTAAATATAAATAAATTCTGGCTTTAAAAAATAAAATAAGATAAAAGTTTAAAAAAACCTCCTAAAACAAACAAAAAACTATATTCCAACAACAACAAAATGAGAGGAGTTCCGTAAAGACAAAATATTTTATAAAGTGTCTAATGCATGCAGTCTAGGCATGTGACTTTTGGCCATCTTGGATTGTTCTAAGAGGAAAATTGAGGATAATTTTCAGGAAATCAACAAAAATAATATTTTTTTCGCCATTGATAAACAGCATTCTGCATTATCTCAGTACAAAGGGGAGAATATATGCTCAGAAAACAATCTAGGGTCCTCTCCAAAAACAAGCAAATGAGAAATAAGAGGTTCCTATTTCTATATTTAGATGAAAACCTCAATAAGTTTAGTTCAGGAAAATATTAAGAAGATGCAGGTAACGTGCTTCCTTGACTTCAATATGCACATAGTCTCAGATTTTGAATAGCCTATAAGCAGGGGAAAACTTCATAGTGTCGGAAGAAACTTGTCTGCTTCTAGGCAAGGAAGTCAGTATGAAATAGTTTATAGTGTTCATTGCTCTTTGTAGCCTGGGGCGGGCACTGTCTGTTCATCTGATTTTCACCCCATTTGTGTTATTTTCATTGGAAACACTACATGTGATTGAATTCTAAATCAGGTTTGAATCCCTAACTGTTGCTTAAAATGGCTTCAGAAATACTTCACGATGATGCATCCGTTAATAAAAAGACAGTGTGTATGAAGCAAATTGTTATTGTGAACGGGCAATGGTGAGAGAATTCTCTTAGACATAATGTCTTTGGCTTCTTCTTTAGAAATGTATCATTGGACTGCAAAATACAGTCATCACTAGACAATTTGACTCCATGAAAGTAGAAACTGTGTCTGTTTTTATTCATTATTATAGCCTCAGAATTTTTAAATGTGCCAGACTCATAGGGGATGCCTAGGAATATATAGTTTTTATTTCCTATAACAATTCAATCAAACACGTGCATTTTTTTGTTGCAAGTGTAGTATATAATTTTTATTCCCTCCTCCTGCTTTGATTTTTTTTTCAAACACCTGGGGTGTAGGTTTCCTTTAAAATGGAGGACAATAGGTGTCTACCCACAGGCCCACATAAACAGAGAGAGGATCAGTGATCTACTATTAACATTAGATCTCATTGCTACATTGTGTTGAAGAGCTGTTCTCCAGGGTTTGACACATAATGTTCGTCTCAAGAGATAGTAATATCTCGCTAATCTAGTTCCTAACACAGGAACAGTTTTCGTAGAGAATTATGTCTACCTCAGTATTAAACTTATTATCCCAAAATTATGTCCCAGTATTGGACTTCCAATCTTATGCTAGGCTCCTTTAGCCTTTAGCCTTGCTTAAAAATTTTTATAGTTACAACATCCTATTTTGAGCTGATGACAACTGAACTTCAATTGCACACAAAAACTCTACACTCTTCCTCCCACCCACACACATACTATTTCTTTGATGTCAGAGTTCACTTATTTTTATGTTGTGTATTCATTAGCCAATTGTTGAAGTTAAACTGATTTTTAATAATTTTGTCTTTTAATTTTATGCTGTGGTTAAAAGTGATTGACACACTATTATAGCATTCCATTTTTCTATATTTGTCTATGTATTTACCTCTACCAATGAGCTTTACACTTTCTGCTTTCATGTTGCTGTTGAGCATTCGTTTGCTTCAATGTGATGATGCCCTTTAGAACCTCTTATAAGGTAGTTCTAGTCATAACAACATTCTTCAGTCTTTGTCTGGGAAAGTCTTTGTCTCTCCTTCATTTGTAAAGGACAGTTTTTCCAGAGGTAGTATTCTTGGTTCGTAGTTTCTCTTTTAGCTCTCTGAATACTTTATCCCATTTTTTTTCTGGCCTGCTAGGTTTCTGCAGGAAATGCACTGATACTGCAATTAAGGACCCTTTCTATGTGACAAGTCCCTTTTCTCTTGCTGATTTCAAAATGCTCTTTTATTTGACTTTGGATAATTTAGTTGTAACATGTCTTTGTATAACTCTCTTTAGATTCAATTTATTTGGGGTCTTTTAGGGTTTATAAATTTGGATGTCTATTTCCCTCCTCAGGTTTGAGAAGTTTTCGGTCGTTATTTCTTTACATAAGCTTTCCTCTCTTTTCTCTCTCTCTTCTCTTTCTAAAACTTATATTGTTTTCCTTGATAGTGTTCTGTAAGTTCTGTAAGTTTTCTTCATTCTTTTTATTCTTTCTTTCTTTTATTCCTCTGGCTGAGTAATTTCAACTAACTTGTCTTTGGGTTTGCTGATTATTTCTTCTGCTTGATCAAGTCTGCTATTGAAGCTCTCTTTTGAAATTTTTAGTTCAGACTTTGTGTTTCTCAGTTCCAGAATTTTCGGTTGGTTGTTTTTATAATTTATATCTCTTTGAAGAATTTTTAAAATTTTAAAAATTTTATTCATGTATTGTTTTTCTTATTTTATTTTATCTGCAATACCTTATATTCATTGAGATTCTTTAAGATGATTATTTTGGATTCTTCGTCAGGTAGTTCATATATTTCTATTTCTTTAGTATCAGTTACTGGAGTGCTATTTGGTTCATTTGATGGTGCCGTGTTTCCTGGATTGTTTGTGATCTTTGGAGCCTTGTATTGGTGTCTGTGAATTTGAAGAAGTAGACACCTCTTTTAGTTTTTACAAACTGGCCCTGCCAGGGAAAGCCCTTCACTAGTCACTTAGTCTAGAGATTTGGGGTGGGCCAAGTGGTGGGATCTTTGGCAGAGCCTGCTGCTAAAATGTATGAGTGGGCAGGCCCAGCCCTTGGGTCTGCAGTGAGTCTGGATGCTCATTTACTCTTTCTTTTCACCATGGAAAAACTTTCATGGCAAAGGAATTGCTCTCAGGGCTACACTAAGCAGTCTTGGGAGAGGAATGATGTGAGTAAAGTGAAACTGTTTTTATGCTCCTAATGCATTTTTTTTTTTTCCTATTTCTGAACTCCACCCAGGAACTGTAAACTTCCAACTGGATTCCAGAATTCCTATGAAGATGTTCTCATCCATACTTTGTTTTTAAATTGGTGTTTCTGTAGAGGGGATGAGGACAAGAACCTCTTTTTTTAAATTATTATTATTATACTTTAAGTTTTAGGGTACATGTGCACAATGTGTAGGTTTGTTACATATGTATACATGTGCCATGTTGGTGTGCTGCACCCATTAACTCATCATTTAGCATTAGGTATACCTCCTAATGCTATCCCTCCCCTCTCCCCTGACCCCACAACAGTCCCCAGTGTGTGATGTTCTGCTTCCTGTGTCCATATGTTCTCATTGTTCAATTCCCATCTATAAGTGAGAACATGCAGTGTTTGGTTTTTTGTCCTTGCAATAGTTTGCTGAGAATGATGGTTTCCAGCTTCATCCATGTCCCTACAAAGGACATGAACTCATCATTTTTTCTGGCTGCATAGTATTCCGTGATGTATATGTGCCACATTTTCTCTTATTTAATCACACTGCTGACATTGCTCTCCTCACAATTTTCAAAGACCAGAGTTTTGTTTTTTTTTAACAAAAATTATTAAAATAATAAACATTGAACAAAACTAATTAGGAAAAACAAAATGGTAAAAATAAATAAGAAATATCAGAAACATAAAAGAAACAATACCCTAAATTAATCATTAAAACAATGAGAGAATATTTGAACAAATTTTATGTCAATACATTTAACAATTTAAATAAAATCGACATGTAAACAAATCCAATTTATCAAAACAGACATGAGATAAAAATAGAAAATTTTCAGAGTTTTAGACCAATCAAAGAAATAGTTTGTAATTTAAGACCGTCTCACAGAAACTCTAGCTCCAAATAGCTTCACTGTAAATTCTTCTAAATATTTAGAAACATTTAATACCAATCTTACAAAATTCACTCCAGGGTATACAAATGTAAAAAATACTTTACAATTTGTTTTATGAAGCCAATACAAACTTGAAACCAAAATTGAATAAAGGGAAATTACAAGCCAAACTCTCTGTGAGCATAGACCCAATATCCTAAACAAAATATTAGCAAATCTACCCTAGCAATAAATACAGAGTTTAATATATCAAAATCAATAGTTATATTTCATGAACACAAAGTTGGTTTAACATTGAAAATTCAATCTATGTAATTTGCCACTTCAATGGAATGAAGGAAAACAAAAACACATGATCTCAGAATTATGAGAAAAATATTGCATAAAACTCAACATTGATTCATGGTAAATTCTCAGAAAACTAGAGTGTAGAAGGAAACTTTAAAAATCTTATTAAAAATATTGCGTACAGCTAAGAATGTGCTTAATAATTTTTTCCTTGAGTTTTGGAACAAGACAAAAATGTCTGCCATCAACCTGTGCAATCTTGTATAAGAGGACCTATTCTGTACAATAGGCATGAAAAAAGGATAGAAGGCATAATATTGGAAGAGACAGAAAAAAAATCTATTAATTTCAGGCATAATTTTGTAAACAGAAAATATATAAATTACATATTGTAATTAATAATTTAAATTAAAGAGTTAACTGGATATAATTTTTATGTAAAATAGTTGAAATTTTATATAATGGAAACAAAACATTATATCCCAGAAATGGAAATTTCAAAAATACTTTTAAATAACATTAAAAATAAGTCAGTTATCTACAAACTATTTAACAAAAGAAGTCAAATACCTCTATACTAAAAACTGCAAAACATTGCTGAAAGAAATTAAATATCAGTGAAACAAATGGAGGTACATACTGTGACTTGGAAAATTCCACAGTGTTAAAGTGTTCATTTTCCTCAAAATGAGTCATCAATTTAAAGTAATCTCACTAAAATCCTAGCATTTGTTTGATAATTGATAAGCTAATTATAAAATGTATATAAATGTAAAATTACAGGCCAGGAGTGGTGGCTCATACCTGTAATCCCAGCACTTTGGGAGGCTGAGGCAGGTGGATCACTTGAGGTCAGGAGTTTGAGACCAGCCTAAGCAACATGGTGAAACCCCGTCTCTACTAAAAATACAAAAATTACCCAGGTGTGGTGGTGCACTCTGGTAATCCCAGCTACATGAGAGACTGAGGTGGGAGAATCACTTGAACCTGGGAGGTGAAGATTCCAGTGAGTTGAAATCATGCCACTGCACTCCAGCCTTGCTTGGAGAGCAAGACTCCATCTCAAAATAAATAAAAATAAATAAATAAATAAAATTTTATAAAACGGAAAGGACCTATGTTAGAAAATATCATACTGGGGAAGAACAATGAAGTCAGAGGACTTATATTACCAAATATTAATATATAATAAAATTACAGTAATTAAAACAGTGTGGTATTGACATAATTACGGAAAAGTAGACCAAAGTTACACACTATAAATTCCGGAAAGTAACTTACACATTTATAGTAGTCTAATTTGTAACAAAGGTATTGGAGCAATTAGTAGAAAAGAGTACTCATTTTAGTAAATGGTGCTAGGTCAATGTCTTTGTTTGTTTTCTTTTGTTTATAATAGATTATTTGAAACTTGGTGATTTATAAAGAAGAGGAATATGTGTCTTACATTTGTGGAAGCTGAGAAGCCCAAGGTCAAGGGGCCACATCTGGTGAGGGCCTTCTTGCTAGTGAGGTGGCTCTGGGTGTCTACTTTTTTTTTTCTTTTTTTTTGAGGTGGAGCCTTGCTCTGTTTCCCAGGCTAGAGTGCAGTGATGCGATCTCGGCTCACTGCAACCTCCACCTCCTGGGTTCAAGCGATTCTCCTTCCCCAGCCTCCTGAGTAGCTGGGATTACAGGTGACCACCACCATGCCCAGCTAACTGTTGTATTTTTAGTAGAGACAGGGTTTCACCATCTTTGCCAGGCTGGTCTCAAGCTCATGACCTTGTGATCCACCTGCCTCAGCCTCCCAAAGAGCTGGGATTACAGGTGTGAGCCTCCACACCCGGCTGGCTCTGGGTGTTGTATGACGAGGGACTGAGTTTGCCAGCTCAGGTCTCTCTTTTGCTTCTTATAAAGCCGCTGGCCCCATTCTTATGATAACCCATTAATCCATGAATTGATGACCCAATCACTCCTTAAGGGATCCACCTCTCATAACTGCTTCAGTGGGGATTAAATTTCAACATGAGCTTTGGAGGAGACAAATAGTCAAACCATAGCATCAATTAGTTAGCTATCTATGTGAAAAAAACAAACCTTGACACCAACCTCATACCTATGTAAAACTTAAACCAAAAAAAATGATAAAACTAAAAGCAAATTTTAATCTATAAGTCTTCTAGAAGAAAACAGAAAAATATCTTCTCAACCCTGGGATGGGCAGAAATCACTTTATCACCATATTTTAGACTTCATTACATTTTAAAATTTATGCATATTAAATTACACTATTTTGACAGTAAAATGGCAAGCTATACTCTAGGAGAATATGTGTATGATGCTGTTATCTGGCAAAGGCCTTATTTCAGAATATGTGAAAAAAAAAGAACTCCTTCAAATTAAAAAAAAAGGACAGATAACTTGCTTTTGAAAACAGTCAAAAAACTTGAGTAGTCAGTCTACAATAGGAGCTGCCTAAATTAATAATTAGTGTATCATTACTCATTAGGGCACTTGCTCCCATGGTGAGCTATCACTCTAGTACCACTGGAATAGCTAAAATTAAATAGACTGGTGATAAAGTGCTGGCAGGCATGCAGAATGGAATGTTCATATGGTACTGGTGAAACTTTAAGCTAGCATAGCTACTTTGGAAAGCTTTTGAATAATATCTACTAAATCTAAACATATGTTTACTCCATGATCAAGTACTTCCTTAACTGGGCCAACCTGAACCGAATTAGATACTATATTCACCAAAAATCATGTACTCAAATGTTTATAGAAGCTTTGTTAATAATATTCCAACAGCACAGACAATTCAAATGCACGTTGACAATAATAGGGCTAAATAAATTGTAGTATAAGTGTACACTGAGTATATCACAGCAGTAAGAAAAAACTACAGCAATAGATATAATTTAACATAGAAGAAGCCAGACATAAAAGTGTACACTCTGAATAATTCCATTTACATGATTTTCAGGGACTAGTAAAACAAATTCATGGTAACAGGGGCCATCATGGAAATTGGCCCACCCACATATGGCCCCTGTTACCATAGATTACACATGTGTGTAAACAGGGGCCATATGTGGGTGGGTATTAACCATGAGAAGGCAAGATGAAGCTTTTTTGGTGGTTAAAATGGTTACTCTGCCTTGACTGAGGTAGTGTTGGAATAAAATATTTTGTGGATTTTTCATGTTCCTGCACGTCTTCCTTACAGAGGAATGCCACTCTTTGTTCTAGACTAGAGTTACAAGGATGTTTATGGAGTGAACAGCTTCTAAAACCAAGGATGATATCTCCCTCTGGAACAAACAGTAGGTGTGCTTACTGTTCATTATGAAAGTTTCAGATCCGCTAAGATCAGAATTTCTCTCAACACAGCCCAGGTGTGTGCAGGTATCACCTGGCCCCTTCACATTGCCCAGGAAGAATTGGGGCTCAGCAGATCACATACATGCAGATGCCCTGGATGGTGCTATCACTGTGGGTAATAAAGTGTCCTTCATCTCTGACCCCAGAACGTTCTGCCAGTGTTCCTGGAACGGAGGCAGGCAATTCTGTGAGTCTGCACATGGGGTGGCATCCCAGACTCTCTGCAGTTCTCCACAGTGGTAGTTTCTGGCTGCATAAATATAGGCAATTAGAATTTGTGTCCTTTATATAAACTGTACCTCAACAAAATTCAACTTTAAAACACTTAGATATCATCTCACACCAGTAAGAATGGCGATCATTAAAAAGTCAGGAAACAACAGGTGCTGGAGAGGATGTGGAGAAATAGGAACGGTTTTACACTGTTGGTGGGAGTGTAAACTAGTTCAAACATTGTGGAAGACAGTGTGGTGATTCCTCAGGGATCTAAAACTAGAAATACCATTTGACCCAGCCATCCCATTACTGGGTATATACCCAAAGGATTATAAATCATACTACTATAAAGACACATGTACACGCATGTTTATTGCAGTACTATTCACAATAGCAAAGACTTGGAACCAACCCAAATGTCCATCAATGATAGACTGGATTAAGAAATTGTGGCACATATACACCATGGAATACTATGCAGCCAGAAAAAAGGATGAGTTCATGTCCTTTGTAGGGACATGGACGAAGCTGGAAACCATCATTCTGAGCAAACTATTGCAAGGACAGAAAACCAAACACCGCATGTTCTCACTCATAAGTGGGAATTGAACGAGAACACTTGGACACAGGAAGGGGAACATCACACACCAGGGCCTGTCATGGGGTGGGGGGAGGGGGGAGGGATAGCATTAGGAGATATACCTAATATAAATGATGAGTTAATGGGGACAGCACACCAACATGGCACATGTATACATATGTAACAAACCTGCAAGTTGTGCACATGTACCCTAGAACTAGGTGGGAATTGAACAATGAGAACACTGGGACACAGGAAGGGGAATATCAGACACCAGGGCCTGTTGTGGAGTGCGGGGAGGGGATAGGGATAGCATTAGGAGATATACCTAATGTAAATGACAAGTTAATGGGTGCAGCACACCAACATGGCACATGTATACATATGTAACAAACCTGCATGTTGTGCACATGTACCCTAGGACTTAAAGTATAATAATAATAAAAAAACACAAAAAATAAATAAAAATAAAGCATAATAAATTTAAAAAACAAAACAAAACAAAAACACTTAGGGCCTCATTAAATCCCTCTCTCCTAGGAAATCTAG
Source organism: Gorilla gorilla gorilla (assembly GCF_029281585.2). NCBI lineage: Eukaryota > Metazoa > Chordata > Mammalia > Primates > Hominidae > Gorilla > Gorilla gorilla. The sequence goes on from NC_073241.2 coordinate 107,532,796, forward strand.
GCTCCTCATTCAAATGTGTAAACAAGATTCCCTAAGTAATTACGTGGTCTACATCTACCATTTGAGGGTCTGAGCACTGGTGGATGCTTTTCGCTGTTCTGGAGATTTTCTGGCTCTCTTATACACAGAGAACAAGATGAAATTAAATATACACACACATATATAATGTATATATAATTATACATACATATGAATATATATACACAAAGGTTTTCATTTCTATATTTCTGAGGTTACATATATAAATATATATGTGGGTGTATATATTCATATATATGTAGGTGCATATGTATAATTTTATATATATATTAATTGATTCAACTCCAAAGTCTTTACAAAATTCTGTTGTTTGTGCACTTTTCTATTTTAGAAGAAATGAATATATAATAACAAACATACTATTACTATACAGGTGGGGAAAATGTGAAACCTTGTTTATATAGATAGCTGAGTAAGCAATAGTATTATTTTCTCTTATTGTACATGTTATTCAGGAAATTAAGATCATGTTAACGTTTTCATAATATTAAAGTAATGATTTGAGAATCTAAGCAAAAGGGAAGGATTACTTTGGGGTTGCAATGGAGATAATGTTCCCTTTCTCTTTAGATCAGATTAAGGCAGCCAGCAATGAAAACACTGAGATTGTTTGCAGGGAAATACAGCGTTAGAATTCCAGTTTCATAATTTGAAAGCTTGGCTTAAACAGATAAATGATTTTAAGGCTTTTAGGCTATGTTAAGTTTGTTGTCAAAATTGCGACATCCTTGCTGATATTCTTCAGAAACTTGAGTGAGCACAGCTCACTGATTTGCTCTTGTAATCATTAGCCACAAATTGTTTCTCACCATAAAAAACATAAATCAAATGTATTTCCTTTTTCACTTGGAAACATACTTGCATGAATCCCTAGTAACATATTACAAAGCAAGAGCTCACAAAACATGCAGGGAGCATTTAAACTACACTGAGCAGTGGAGCATTTGCTTTTTAAATGTCATGAATAGCAAGATTCTTCCCAGCAGTATCACTGTGTCTGTAAGCTTCCTGTTTGATGTCAAAAACGTTTCCATTTCTATATATCTGCAAAAAAGGTTTGCATTTCTGTATTTCTGAGATCAAAGGACACACTTTTATAGTTTCCTTCTTCCTTAGTTATATGTGATACTAATACAAATCATAACAGCTGAAATAGGTGGTACATTTTACCTTTTTAAAGCAATTTTATAGCATCTCTCTTTATTCATTAACTCCTTTTAAAGTTAACCATAGATGAAAACAGGGTATTATTCCTCTTCTATAGACAGACACACTGAAGTTCATGAACCTTAAGCAACATGGCCAAGGTCATGCAGCTGGTAAACCTCATCATCAGATCCATACCTCCTGCCTGCCCATGCCGTTCCAGAAGGCCTCATTCTGAATCAGTCACTTGTCCTTCAGCTTCCAAAGCACAACTCTCTCTCTTAGTTTCTCTACCTTACAGTACTTTTTAAAATGTGTCCAGCATTTTATTAATTTTAAGTATATTTTTCAATTATACAAGTTTTATGTGAATGAATTTCCTTTGTAAGGCAGATAAATGTTGTAAGTGATGCTGAAATTCTCTTTAGTGACTATCACAATTAGCCATCACTGACCTGTGGGTGTCCTGCTAGACTGTTTTCAGTGTGGAAGCCTCAGGTGCTGCCTCAGCACTCAGGGGCCCTGGCTGCCTGCCTGGGTACTGCCTCATCTCTATCTTCTGCCCGGCTGCATGCTACTGCCTGAATAAACAAGGAAGTGGCCTCTTACCCTGCACTTGAGCATTTCACAGCTTGAAAAATGGTGACATGAGTCCAAATGAAACTAAAATACTAGGCCAGGTAACATCTGGAATCATATGAATTTAAGATTGTCACACTCTGTCATTAGCTTTGTAAGTGTAGTCCTGAGCCCTAGTAAAATATCCAGCTATTGTTATCATCCTCATCATCATTAGTATTGGTTTAATAAGACATTTTCTGTATAATTCTGTGATTGCTTCAGTTTACTATGTAGTATTAGGAAAGGACAGTCAGCCACAAGAATTAGAAAATCCAAAATGAAAGAGTTTCATTTGTTTGTTTTAAGATAAGCGGATTTCTCTGCAACATAAAGCAGTCTTAAAGGAAAGCCCCTCGCGGATGGGGCAGCGTGGCTCCTGAGGACCCAATGTTTTTAAAGTGTCTGGTGCTCCGCCGCTGTCAGCACATGGCTCTCTGCCCATGACCCATCCGGTTTTCTGTAATACAGACATGGTGAGTGCAGACTTAGTTCATCAGGAAGATGGTTGATTTTTTTTTCCTTATTGCTACCATGCATTCTTTTTTTCTTGAATCCTCAAATAATTATAATTTAGGAAAGCTAAGAGAAAGAGGAGAGAGAGAGATGAGAACGCTTAACAATCAGGAGGGTACAGTATTCAATCGAGAAGGTATAGCCTTCAATAAGGAAGGTATAGTGTTCAGTCGAAAAGGTATCACATTTAATCAGGAAGATATAGAGCTCAATCAGACAGCTATAGCGCTCAGTAAGGAAGATACAGTGTTCAATCAGGAAGGGATAGTGTTCAATCAATGAGGTATAATGTTAAATAGGGAAGGTATAGTGTTCAATCGGGAAGGTATAGAGTTCAATCGGGAAGGTATAGTGTTCAGTCAGGAAGGGATAGTGTCCAATCAGGAAGGGATAGTGTTCAATCCAGGAAGTATAGCGTGTGGTCCCTTCCTTTAATGGAGAAAAATAGACACTGCCTTGCTGGGTGTGGACCACAGATGAGTAGATCAAGTGTATTTACTCAGAGGTCATGGCAGGTAGAAGTGAGGAGAGCCAAGGTTCGACCAAAAGAGGACGGATGGAGAAGAACAAGGTCATCAGATCCCCAAAATGGATCGAGATGGTCCAATCATGTCAGTAAAGCCGGGAAGAGTAGATCTTACTGGAGCATGAAAAGGACAAGAAATGCAATGAATAGAGGAGCAGGAAAGAACGGGCCTGGCTGTATCCCCTAGCCCTCCCCAAACCACTGCAGTGTCCTTGTTCCATCCAGGTTTCCTCTGAGAATGGCCTCTTCCCCCTGCATGGATTGCATTGCAGGATAAATTCATGTACCTGCTTCCTGCTGTGAAGCTGAATGCATTAACTACCCCCTCCCCTTTTTACCGAGTGCAGTCAGAAGAAAGGCCCATTACTCAACCCAAGCAAACCGGCTGGTTTCTCCCAGGCCTTTGAGTCTTCAGAAAAGGTCTCGAGGAGGCAGGAGACTGGAGGGAGCGTGCTGACGGGACACTCCCGATCTGAGACATTTTCTGTGCTTCCTGCCCTCGCATCCATCACTCAACCCTTCCCAAGTTGGGCTTCCATCCTATGGAAGTCTGCATGTCCCGAATAACTCCCCAAAATGACTTTTTGCTTAAATTAACCAAAGCTACTTCTGTTCCTTTCAACCGAGGAGTCCAGGCGGCACAGGTGTCTTTGAGGATGCCAAAAACATGAGATCTCTGCTCAGTGTGACTCGCCTGTCCCCCGGCGGCCTCTGCTCCCCTCAAGACCCCAGTCCCATTCCTTTCATCTCTGTAGGTTGTTCCCAAATACGGAACATGCTGCATGTCACTATGGGATTAGAAATCAAAGGATAAAAGCTACTTATCTTAGGAAAATCCTACCTTGGTGCCATCCCTGCCACTGACAAAGTATTGTAATGCAGAAATCTGGCCTTTAGCTGTGCTGTGTCTACTCCATCAGCTTGCTTTGAGGAGCATCACAGAACACAAATATGGTCATATACAATTTGTCATTATTTTTATTTTTATTAATTTGGACATATTTATGAGGTCATTATAGTTGCATTCTAAGATTGTCTGCTAAACAGAAGATCATGGAGAAAATTCATTCTGGTTTAATGCTTGAAAGTGTGAAATGCCTTTTGAACAACGGTTCATTCTATGTTGAGAAGCCTGTAAATCTTATCGCTGAACATATTTTTCCTCCTCTATCTTGGTTGAATAGAAACCAAGAGAAAAAAGTCCAATGTACCTTGATGAATTCCACCAGATATTTTGTTCTGGATTTGCAGGATAACCTTAACCCTCTTTATTTCTTTCGCTGTGTGTGCTTTTGTGTACTTGCCACATCCCCATCCTCCCTACCACCAGAGTTACCCGGGAACACATGCCTGCCCTTGCCAGTTTCCTCCTGAGCTTCATGTTGATTCCACCCTAGTGTGGCTTGCATGGGTTGACAGATGCGATGGAGTCCAGAGCTTGCTCATGAGTGGGAGGGACAGCTGGGGAAAGACTGGTTCTTTGCCAGGCTGATTTTCCAACTTTCTCTGTATCATGCTGCACCAACTTTCATTCTCATGTCTTTCCTGTCTGTTTTCCCTCAGTTCAAATCTCCTCAAGCATCTTTGCCGAGTCCTCCTCTGTTCATGAAGGCTACTTCAGATCCCAGGGTTGTGTGACGGGTGCTGAGACGGGTGAATCCACAGTGACCCAGGGTTGTGTGACGGGTGCTGAGACGGGTGAATCCACAGTGACCCAGGGTTGTGTGACGGGTGCTGAGACGGGTGAATCCACAGTGACCCAGGGTTGTGTGACGGGTGCTGAGACGGGTGAATCCACAGTGACCCAGGGTTGTGTGACGGGTGCTGAGATGGGTGAATCCACAGTGACCCAGGGTTGTG